>NW_027103737.1:0-2178 GCF_902728285.1 Clytia hemisphaerica | reverse complement strand
ATACACTCTTCTCGAGATGCATAAATTTATTGTTGTCCTCGTTTTCAAACAGATTTCATTGCTATGAAATTATACATATAAACCAAAGGCAAACATTAACTCTAAAACAAAAGTACTTGAAATTCAAAATGTCTCATGAGGTGTAAACAACACAATTATCATTGTGAATATGTAATTTTATAGAAATGAAATCTGTTTGAAAACGAGGACAACAATAAATTTATGCATCTCGAGAAGAGTGTATACTCCTAATGTACAAAAAAATAATTTTCGAAATTTTTCACAAGTTTGCATTATATTTTATCAACATTTTCATCTCTAAAATGCAGAATTTTAACTGCGTGTATACTTTTGAATCCCTTTTGTCACTCAAATAATTTTTTTTATGACTTGAAAAAAATAGCTTGCCAAAGTTGACAGCCTACTCTAGACTAGAAATATTAGTCCGAGTTTTGACAAGCTGACAATGATTTTGCCTCTGTTATCTTTGTTATGATATAGATAAACGACTTGAGAAGAGTAGAACAGCAGAGACTTTTGTCAAGGTTTTGACGTTGTTAGCAAGGTATTCCCAAGTGGTATATCATCAAATTCAACGGCATTCTAGTTTCCAGGTCTCTAGAGAGCTAGGTGATATATAGCGAGCGTGGGCGGCACAGTGAATCATTCCATAGCAAGCTGTCGTGGTAAGCGCACACGTGTACAACAAACCTTCTTGAACAGAAGGATTTCATTTTAAAAGAGTATATTTTACAATTTCTGATAAAAGAATTGTAAAACATATTCTAAATTCTTGAAGTACAATTTCTTTCCTTTTTTTTTAGAAGTGAATCTAAATCTAGGAATCTCCTCTTGAGAAAAATGGCTGATATACAAGATATTTTAAAAGGACTTGAGCCTCTCCAAGAAAACGAAGTTATACTAGTTTCTGACTCATCATCATCATCTGACTCCGACAAACACGCAGCAGTGGTCATCGAGTTCATCTTCATTGCCGTTCCTCAAGCGATCCTTCAAAACAAAGAAACAGAGAGGAGAAGAGAAAGAACATTTGCGTGCAGTGATGCTTTATCTATTCATGCAGGGGAAAACCCCTGATAAAAATGTAGCCAACGTAGCTACAAAAATGACAGCCAAAGTGCTGCTGAAAAGAAAAACAACGAAAGTGTTGTAAAGAAAAACTTCTCTTGACTTATACTCTAATCTCAACCTTGTGGCCACAGAGAGAAAAAAGGGCGAAAAAATCGATGCTGGTTGGGCTAATAATAGTATAAACAATGAGTAATCCAAAACTGTTGACAAACTTAAACCCACTCTGGAGAAAATATGTAGTCCCAAAAATTGTCAGAACTACCCATTTTGGATATGAATGAGGAGATTAACAAACTGCTTTCGTCTTTCCAAAGAAGAATGACCAGGAGATATAAAGGCATCCAAAGCACTCAGGCTGCAGTTTGTGGGAGCATTCTTGTAGATGCTGCTGTGTCAAGACAACCTCACCTAAAATTGACCCAACAACAGATTTACCCAGTGGGGATTGACATTGTGGCCTTACTTGGCCGTGTAAACACTGACATTTCTGCATCAGGAAGAAAATGCGTTTCTGTTTGAAACCCAGAATTAAATGCTACGACACAAACTAAATCTCAATTCAAAATATTCGGTGAAAAGTATCGCAAGTCTTGGTATTGATTTCCAACAAAGTTGGTGGAAAAATAAAGAAGTACAACAACCGATCGTCGTACCAAAAAAATCCTCTGACAGACAAGACAGATCTTACAACAAATCGCAGTCTTTTTTAGGCCCGGCCGATTCCGGCAACAAGTCGGAGAATTATCACAATCATCGTCATTTCAAGCAACAACAACAACAAAATCAAAGAGAAAAACTAACGTGCTTCTTTGCAAAACAAAGAACAAATTAAGCATTGATGATTACTTAACAGCGCAGTTGAAAAACTTTAGTTGGACAACTCTCCATATTTAAGAAGGGGAGAATTATACAGTGCTCCAGAATTCTTCAATTTTTTGTGACCCTATTAAATTAACATGATTTCTATTATCCATTTTAAAAATGCTTTCACCCTTGTGGAAAAGCCTTTGTGTCACAGAAATTCGAACTTTTCAAGGGTAATATTAATGTGCAGAAGAAAAAGAATTTGTCTCCCCCAATTTTCAC
>NW_027103736.1:145892-182531 GCF_902728285.1 Clytia hemisphaerica | reverse complement strand
TTTTTGTTTTTTGTTTTTCTTTTGTTGAATTTATTGTTGATTTGGGCCGTTGGTCTTTACCCTCTTGAGGCAGAAGCCGTTTTTTGATGACCCACGGACTCGCCAGACTTCATCTGTTTCACTTTGATTTCTTTCCTTGGCTTCCTGCAGAAGGTCTTTGAAGTCCTTCCTTTGAGTGGGGGTTAGATCTTCACAAATGCTGACACCTTTGTATTTGGCATTCCCTTTCAAGACATGTAGACTTCCAAATAGGCTTTCTTTTTTTTTTTCGCTCTTAAAGGTAACAAGTATTGGTCTACTCTTGTCGTCAGCTTTAGATCCGAGTCTCATCATATGTTTGGTGTTGATTTTCACACGAAGATTTTCGATAAGTTCTTTCACTCAATCCTCATCCTCCTTGTTAGGATGCAATAGGAATCGGTACTTCAAGTTATAGAAACAAACTTAAGGCACGTTTAAAAGATGATTTTGGTGATCAGATATGTTTTCTTAGTCAACAAAACAAAACGCTGTGTGAAGTTGTAATATCAAGCGAGTATTTTACTGCTGATACCGTCTTACATTCTGAAGAGCAAACAGTTAAACACACGTTTGTTAGATCGCTTTTCAGCCTGCAAGTAGTAATCGTACACCAAACATTGAAAGAATTGTTGATTGTCTGTCACAGGATATTGTCTTTAACGTACTCAACCGTCGGGTGCCACTCAAAAAACATTTCCTACTCGGACTAGGTCTTCACAGTCTAACCGGATCAAGAGAACTTATTGAGATCCTCTCAAAATTCGGAAGCTGTGTCGGCTATAACTATGTTTGCGATGTGGAAACTGCATATGCTGAGGTTGCTCAAGAAAAAGCTAAACTTGGTTTCACACTACCGATCCAACCAATTATCCGTGAAGTAGCAATTTTCTCTCACTTCTGGGTGGATAACTTTGATGTCCTGATTGATAAGCAGTCTGGTGGAGGTTCTATCAACACGACCCATATGGTTGCTTTTCAGAATCCAAACAAAAATGGAACCAACCAAGCTTATAAAACTTTTGTTCCAAGGAGAAAAAGCCGTCAACTTTTTATCGAGGATATTAACATTGATACCTTACCTGTTAACAAAAAACAAGAGCCACCTCTAACACTCACCGAAATATCTGAAATTACAACAAATTCAACTGATTTTAACAACGCCTACCTCATTTGGATTTATTTAAGAAAGATATACTCTGTTGATCAATTGATTCCAATCTTCAAAGGATTTAAACTTGAACATAGAAAAACTAAGAAGCCACAACTCAGCAAAACCAGTGAGACGTATCTGACACCATTGAATTCAAAAGTAACCGGCATAGTGTGCAAGGGGGTTCCAGGTCCCACCTGAAAATTCAGGTCCCACCTAATCCTAAAATTCCCACCTTCAGCCCAGAATCCCAGATCCCAGCTAAAAACAAAATAAATTAAAAACCGTGCCTTTAATAACCGCATTAATAAATTTTCGCACTCATTTTACCCGCGCACTTTTACTTGACTAGTTATATAAGTGTAATAAGGTAAGCAAAAGTAAAAAAAAATCATCCTTAAAGATATTTATTCAAACATCAAACCTAATAATAAAAAGAAAAGTTTACCATGGTAAAAAATTATTTATGAAATATATAAAAAAAATATATCATAAAATCTGAAAATAAGAAATTTTACTTTAACTTTTTCCAAAACACCCAAAGTCCCACCTAAAGAAATTAACTCCCACCTCAACTTATTTCTCCCACCTAAAACCTAGAAAACCCCAAATCCCACCTGAAAATTTTCGACCCAAATCAGCAAAACCCCCCCCCCACTATTCTGGGGGGGGTGCACACTATGAACCGACTACAAAACCATTCAACGTTATATGAAGTATCTTCAAAGTCTGGCAGAACAAGTCAATATGCCATCTGTCAATATCACTTTGGATGTTGGAGCTGCAATCAACGCCTATTTGGTCATCTGGAATAATCCTGTCTTGTTCAAAAACATCATCATCCGTCTCGGAAGTTTCCATTTTCTCAAGGAAAATTTTCAGGTACTTGTTGAATGAACTCTTCCTTCGTTTTTACTTTTTAATTTTTTTCGATGGTGGAATCAATTGTCTGTTTGGGTTTGTTATTTTATGGGAAAAGCTACACATAGGCTGATTTTATTCTTTTAATCTTCAGATTATTGGATCACTTGTTGCTGGCTCTGGCTTTGAAGATGCCGTGTTTGAGTCAAATCTATGTACATCTGGAAGCTTGCACGGTGCACTTGCTGGGTCACACTACAATCGAGCATGGTTCATGCAAAGCATATTCTCAGAAGCATTGGAGCGTCTCTTCTTGACACGGTTTCTTGTAAGACCTGACATTCCCAATGTGCTGGATGAAATCACCATGGAAGAATTGCCTGAAAGCCTTGCCATCGATGACAACTTTACAAACAAGTACGACACCTTTCGTGAATCAGCAAGGCAAGGAGATCTCGGTAAAACAGCCCAGTTTTGATTAATGTATATGGATTTGATGAGATATCAATTGATGGCACAAACTGCCATTCAAGAAAATGATCTGGAGACGTTGTTATTTTGGAAAGAATTCATCCCTATGTATTTCATCATGAATAAACGCAACTATGCCAGGTGGGTTTGATGAGGTTTGATTATTAACCCATGATACCTAATCCTTAACACCCAACCAGACTCTTATTTATATTAAGATCGCTCCATTTATTGATGTTTTGGTTCTTCGCAATTGCTATTTTTTAGGTATGGTTCGTATTACGTGTCACAAATGGAGAATTTGAAAGCTACAAAACCGGATGAATACAGTGAACTAGTGAAAAATGGTTTATCGGTTCAAGCTCAGGAGAAATATCCTTTAACAACTGCATGTGATCAAAGAGGAGAACAAACTATCAACAGAGATGCCAAAACTGCAGGTATCCTGTTCCACATAATAATCGATATAATTGACGAATTATTTCAACTTCTTATAAGTATTCAGTTATTCAAGACATTCAGGACACTTTTTAAAGATCATTCCTTGAATTTATTAATTTTAGGTGGAGTCAAAGGCTATTCCAGCAACCATAATAACGTCACCAAATGGTGTTTGAATCGACCAAGTCTAGCTATAATCACCAGAGACCTTTTGGATATGGCTGTTCTCAAGAAAACAAATGCTTACAAGCCGCTTCGTCCAAAAGAAATCAAGAAGTCAGAAGTGCAGGTTTCGCAAGTAATCAACGTTCTCGAAAACGACTATTTGAGCCCTTTCAGTATTTCAGTGTGTTTATGAATGAGGCGCCGTATCAGTTTTTGACTTTCTGGCGCACAACAAGATTTTTGTTGTAAAATTTCCGCGGGAGGACTATTTTCCTCAGATGTATAATTTCAAGTGCCTTCAGAGGTTTACCGTGCACATAAGAAAATTATGAACATGTTATTGATTTGAAGCTGACAAGTTAGGAAGAAAACACATTACGTTATGTTGCGGGTTACATCCCCTATATTTTACTGAAGAAATTAGATCACAGGAAAGACTCTGAATCAAAGACTGCCCTGCTCCTTGTTCTTCATAGCTGGAATCAAGGACAGGGTGGAAAAGTTATTTCATTTTTGGATTATACACGTGAGTGGTCCGGCAAAGTTAACAGAGGAGGTGCATACGTTATTAATGATGATGGATTTTACATTTTCATACGTCGCTTGGAAAATGTTATTCGCACTGTATTAAATAGAAGCTTATTGATTAACTATGCTGGAGGAAACTTGAGGCCCGTGATATTAGAACGGATGGATAAAAGCAGCTTAGTGAGAATGGCATGGGACTCCTTGACAAAGGATTTGAACGATTCCCTCTCTACTTACTTGAGGAATGTTGTTTTCAATGTATGGGTCACTGTGCGAGCTAATGCTTTCATAAAGCATGGGTAACAATCATTAAACTTAAAAAAAGATAACAAAGATATCGATGATAAAGGAAAACCTAATTTTGCGAGCTAATGCTTTCATAAAGCATGGGTAACAATCATTAAACTTAAAAAAAAAATAACAAAGATATCGATGATAAAGGAAAACCTAATTTTCCTTGCTGCGTTATTTTAGGTATTTATAACATTTTTAAAATTGTATTAGAGACACACCAATGACTATGGTATAAGCATAACGTTCATAAGTATATTGAATTTGAATTTTGCTAAAAGATAAGCATATATACAGGTCTCTGTCCAACCAGATTTGTTGCTTGATTTGTAGGATTTTTAAATACATATTTTAAAAGGCATCTCTCGATTTCTGATTGTCAACTTATTATTTAATTTTTTTTATTTTAACACAAATCCTTTCATAGGAAGAGGTAAAATAATTCTTATGTCAAGTTGATTTTGGACATTTTTTGGGTGATTGTATTTGTATACTCTCAGGCACTTAATAGCCAGGGGGATTGGAATAAGCGGAGGGAAGTTGGAAAAAATCTCAAAACTTAATAGGCGGGGGGGTTGGAATAAAAATGTCCTGGGTGGAAAGTTTACAAAAAGGAGGCTGATACAGCAGAATAAGGACAAAAAAGGGAACTTTCAAAAATATTTTCTCAAAATTAATAAGGGGTGGGCCGGGGGTTGTTGGAATAAGAATGTCCTGGGTGGAAAATTTTTGAAAAATTAGCGAGAGGACAGCTATTAGGTACCCGAGATTACTTCTTTTGATACTCAGTTCGTCTACTTTAAGTTAACTATTTTGTTTTCATTTTTCATTAGATTTAGTTTTTATTCAAACACACCTTACCTTTTCTATCAATAATTCAATACACTGAACAGTGTTACGAACACGACTACTTTCCAATCCCCTGACTCCTACTGTTGCTCTGATACCACATTATGAGTGTTTTTTATTTAAATATGAAATTGTTTTGTCAAATGGTTTCCAAAGACCATAATAGACTGATTGGTGTGCATCAAGTAGGCCAAAACACTAAATTTTGATAAAATCTTAAATACCCTGCATTATTTATTGCATCTTTTGGGAAATCTGGCCAACTTAGTGCATATGGGTACAGTAAAGGTTAAATATTGATTTTTAGAAAAACAATGGGTATGATTTTCGGAAATAACATATACGTTGATCATAAAAAAGAAAAAGGAAGCTTCCCAAAAGATGCTGACGAGGTTGGTGGAGCAAAAATACAGCAGTCAGCACTAAGCAAATGAAGAACTGAAAAAGGTCCATGTGGAAGAACTGAGGCCTTAAATATGCATGAGAGTGAGGCTGTCGCAAGAGTCCGGATATATATCAAAAGAAACCATTTGCATCTAAACTCTGATATACAAAACATATATCAGAACCTTAAACACAAGTAGCCGAAAAGGGGGGATAGCAGAAAGGCACACAGAATATCTACATGGTATTTTCAGTCCTTGAAATAAACAGTGAAAACGGTACGGACAAAATATGTACAGGAACTAGAATAAAATAAAAATGTCCAAATCCAATGTGAAGGTAGGTGTTAGGTTAACGTTGAAATATGTGAAGAAATATAACGCTGGGCATGCAATCCAATCACCCATGATTGCAATAGAGTCAAGAGGGAGACACCAGCCTCTAATGCAAAGGTGGCCCCACCACGTCTGAATGAGTGTGACCCATACTGACGGTGTGAGAGCCCAGAACGAGACAGGTAAGCTAGACGATGTTATCGTCCGTTACAGTGATAATAAAGGCGGGAAAAATGGCGGTATGGCGTTATGGCGGTATACGGAAAAAAACGGCGGGAGAGTTTCGAAGAAACGGACGATACCAATTTGGCGCATCTTCACTCAAACGATTTTGCCTGACTGACCTTTGAGAGAGGTCAGCGGGATTTCGAGATTTTCCGTTTGCGTTTTTTGTTCGAACTGAGTGCAAACCGTGCAAGCAGTGCAAACAGCTAAACGTTTGAGAAAGATGGCTGATGAAATTTGACTCAGATTGTTTTTATGAGATTTATTTTCATGGTGGAGAACAATTATTATTTCTACTTTTATTATCCTTTTTATGCATGAATTTTTGTGTACAGTATATAAGTCTTTAGTGTGTCAGTAGGGATTAGATTCCTCAAGATTTGCTTTTGGAAAAATCTTTTTGAATATGAACAACAACCTGGCTGACTTTCCCCTCAAGATTCCATTTTAATCAGGTATGTTTTCCATTCTTTCCATTCCTTAAAATTTTCAGCTTGTGCTTTTATGTGGTTTATGAGCACGAGCAAGTTATTTTCACATATTCTCACTCTATTCTCAACTTCTTTATACCTCAAACTACTTTTTGATTTTTGATTGAAAATACTTTCCTTCATGTATATTTTTTCATGTTTCTAATCTAGTATTTTATTTCCCCAAGTTTCTAGGAATAGAACCTTTTAGAACTGGTGTTACAAATTGTAATTCTTCTTATTTATTGAAGATTGCCACTTCAATGGACATGGACAAGCTTCTTTGAGATTTTTCTCGAAAAGTAAAAAGAGGGTGTTCTTAGGTTAGGTAGGGGCCACTGGGGTAGGGGCAATTAATTGAACCAGAACGTAGTTTATATTCAGTAAATTCCAGATGTAGGAGTACATGAAAAACAAAACGTTTAAAAGTCATCATAATTTTTTGGGAAATTCACGGTGTGAAAGGTTGAAATTTTTCATGAATTGCACCTATTCACTGCAAATTCATGATATGTGCCATTCCAAGGTCTTCTGACATTACATCACGTACCCAATAGGTGATTGGTTGTAAGTGACATAAAATAAGTCAATACGTCACTTTCAACCAATCAGCTGTGGTAGACAATGGTGCATATATCAAGAGTTAACCAAAAATGTTTTTGTGAAATCACCAAAAAGGTTTTGGTAATACGTTTCCCTACTGCTTATATACCTTTTTATAAAATTATTTCGTGTTGTTTTATGTAATTTGTGAAATTTGTGAAATTGAACCAGTAGAACGTGGTTGGAAAATTGTTCTTTACGTTTTACTGCAGTACTGTATATGAAGAATAAAACCAGTTAAAACAATCAAAGATGGTACTGCCAAATGCAAGCTGTGAATACTCATGTTGCTACCCGTACATTAAACCTATTTATTTACAGTAATTTTTGAGAAATTTTTCTATATAAGTGACTAATTTGTTGTTTTCTACTTGTTGTGGTTAGGGTAAAATACTCATGTTGCTACCCCAAAATGTAAAAATTGTACTTACACATTCTCAAGCAATTGTTATTCCTTTACTATTCTACTACAGGTCAAGACATTCAGCGACAAAATTTTTTAGCATAATCTTGGGTTGTGGGAATTAAAATATTTCATATATATAATTTTTTGACTTATATTTTTTTATAAATAACTTCAGATTGAATGAATATCTCAAACAAAATTTGGTGAATTGTGTGGCAAAGGATAATGTCTATATCATGTAAAAAAATTCCAGAATTATGCCAATTTTAGCAATTTTTTAACAAGAAATTTGGCTGTTTGAAAAAAGAAACTGTCTGACTGTTGTCGCCCTTTGCTGAAAAAACAAGATTTTGATTGGGGTATCTTTTGGGCATTTTTTATTTGCAAATTTCTTCCAGTCTGTACAGAGAGTTTACACACCAGATCTGAAGTCAATCTGAAGAGTGCTCTAGGATTTATGGTAATTTTAATGCTACATAACTTAATGTAAAATATGGCTTCGCAATAGCAGACAGTATAATGTTTATATAAAGAAGTTAGCAAAACAGAACTAAAACTAAAATTTTATCCTTATTTTCTAAAATTTATATAGGAAATCAGGAAAAAAACAAATTTTTAATTTAGAGATTACTTCAGGGATCTTAATTAGGGTGAGAATTTGTTCTGGCATTTTTTGGTTTAATTTCTCGAAACCCTGAAAAAGCTCAGTTTTTACTCCAATCAGCCGATTAAAAGCAATTTAAAGGACATTAGTACAATATGTCTGAGAAAATAAAATATTTCATCTTTTTTTAAATAATCATTTTTTCCAGCTAGGATTTGGATGAGACTTTCAAGTAGCATTGTATGGTAGCAATAACAGCATCTTGCTGTACCATGAACGTCTACAACTTCCACCTAAGGCCAGAATATAATTATCTTTAAATATAGAATATGGTGGAAAATATTGTAAACAAATTGTCTTCAATTGTCAAACTATCCTGTAATGATTTTTTTTATCAGAATAAAACTCTTCTCTAGCTGCCAGAAGCACATAGTCTACCTTCAAATTGATACCATCTTCCAGACAAACAAAAATTAAAAACTTCAAAATAATTTCCTGTGGCTATAATTATACTTCTATAAAAAATATAAAAGTTAAAAATTAGTAACTTGAGAATTTCTAACAAAACAAAAATAGGGAGTATTGAAAAGCAGGTAAAAAGCTGTTTTTATCAGAAGGGAAATGTGTATAATGATACTAAATGTACAGCAAGTGTGGTGTCTTTGAGTTAAATTACTGTAGATTAAAAAGAAGAAAAATGAAGGTTGGAAGTAAAAAATATTAACAACAAACCTGTTAGTCTTTGTGGTGATTATTTCTGAAGTCAAAGTATGTTTAAACATGTGAAGCATGGCTCTTAAAATTTAAATACTTGTTGCAAATAAATTGCAAACTGACATTCTAAATTTGAGCTACAAAATAAACCCATAAAGAAAAGAATTTCATGCAAGAAATTCCTTCAGCCAGTGTAGAAAAAAAGTTGATGCTGCTGTGCGTTTTCGAATGTTTTGAAAATGGCCGAACCGAATCGTCAATAATACGCAAAGGCAAATCCACGACTTTTTTCAGTTTTTTTGCTTTTGCGCCAAATTGGTATCGTCTACACTGTAAACATCTCCGCCACTGCTTACTCCACCCGAATTTATCACGCCTCTCCTAAACTATTCCCTTTTTAGTGATCTTGTGTAGACGATAGGATCGTCTACAGGTAAGCCTGAAGGATGCGCATGAAATCCCGGTAAACAAAAATCCTATTCGACCCAAGATGAGAATCTCTCCAACAAAAGGCTTGATCAGATAGGAGTGCCCCAGGGGTGAAGGAGAAGGCACGAGAAACAGTCGAAACTGGACAAAGGTGGGAAGAGGGTATGGCCACCAGCGGTATTGTAACAGTACGCTGACCGAACTGGATGGTCTTACTCCGTCCCACCTTGATGTGAACCCCTGAACCCACAAAGGTGAAGTCAGACCTGGTGAGAAAGGTGACCGGGGAAAAGTCCCTCCGTGAAACCGGCAAAAGGTGATTCTCCCGGAAAAGCCCAAAGAAGGAAACCAGACACAAAGCCCAAAAGGAAGCCTGCTTGCTATCCAGAAGGTTGAGCTGGGAGTGAATGAAGGAAGGGATATCCAGTGTGATGGGGAGCTTGGGAACGGGAGGGATACCCTTGGAACGATCAAAGTGGTCACAAAGATACTGGAGAAAAGCCGCAAGATGTTTGTGTTCATGCAATCGAGAGACATGATCAGCAACAACATTCAGGACCCCCGGGATATGGAAAACTTTGAGGCGAAAGTTATATGTGGCAGAACACCAGAACAGACGCCTGAGGTAAGTCATCATGAGCGAGTTGCAAGATGATCCTTTGTTTAGCATACCCACTGCAGCCGTGTTGTCACAGTAAATATGGACTACCTTATTACACAAGTAAGGAGCCCATCGTTCTAAGGCAAACACAATGCAAAGAGCCTCCTTGTAATTGCAGGGGCATCAATTAACAAGTTGGAATAAAACCAGTCGTTCTCAAACACTGATCCAATACCTGTCTTGCAGGCATCTGTGTGGATGTTAGTCACAGGCCGCATGTCATGGAATGAGCACTGGCCGTTAAAAACGTCAAGAAAATCCAGCCACCAAGAGTTGTCCTTAAAAAAGTCCTCACTGAGCAGACACTTGGATGACTGCTTTTGCAAGGAACCCATAAGGTCCAAGATCCGACGCAAGAAGGTCCTGCCGCCATAGATGACTTTGCAGGCCCAACTGAGACGGCCAGCCAGCTGTCTTAACTGTCTATTAGATGCACGAGCTGGGGACTGAAAAGACATCAGGACGTCTCTCAGGTCACCTAGCTTTTTGGCAGGAAGTGAGAGTTCAATATTTTCGTATCAATCTCAACACCAAGAAACACAAGTTTCTGGCAAGGTGAAACAAGCTTAGAAGGACTGATAGTGAAACCTAGGGATATCAGGAGTGAGTGAAGGGTATCAAAAGCAGCTTGGCATTCCTGCCGAGTCCGATCAATGACCAGGAAATCATCAAGGTATACAATGATCAAAGGAAAGCCTCTTCTCTGCATCATGCGCCGAACACTCTGGGTCAAACGATGAAATATACCAGGTGCGCTGCGTGCTCGAAAAGGGAGACGTGTGTCTTTTAGATACGTGTAGTGCTCATCCCCACTAAATTTCCACTTCAAACCAAGAGCAGCATGGTTAGCAGGGTGGACAGGGACAGATCTGTACGTGTGTCTCAAACCTATCTTGGCGATAAAGAAATTTTTCCCTATCAACCGACAGGCGTCATCTAGGGTGTGAAAAGAATGTTTCTCAATATCAATATACGAATTGTCACCCAAACCGTGGGGCATCGAACAGTCGTGGATCAAACGGAGATCCTCTGAATCAGGCTTTCGAGCTGCTCCAAGTGCACTGACAATAACAGGTTTTTCATTCGCTAAAATATAATTTCCAGCCGAGAGTTTCTCCAAAATAGTAGCTTCAACTTTTTCTTTGGAACCTGGGCCAACTGCAGAATTATAGTTGTCCATCTCCGCAGGGCTGATTGTCGCATCTGCTGGGAGCAATTGAAACCCATTAACCACCCCGTCCAATAGAAATTGACGCTCTGGATCATTCAGGAGTTCTTTGTTCCAAACTGCAGAGTCAAGCGGAGATGGAGCAGGTTTATTGGAAAGGAGTCATTGAGAGCCACCCTCGCCCAAAGGATGAAGGAAACCTTGGTGAGATTTTCCACAAACCTGTTAACCAACCTTTCGGTTACAAGCATGAGCATTGCAAAAGAAGCCTATCTATATTTTGTTTTTGTTGAATTCTGATTGGTCAAATTTTATAAGCCATAAGCTTTCTATTGTTTGTTGTTATTGTAAAGATTTACGGCAATGAGGCATGTGCACCATCAAAATTGGTATGAGAATTTTCAAACCAACTTGCCGAGATAAGCTGGGAATTGGAACAGTCCCTCTCGACATACATTTTTTCAAAATCAAGCGGGACAGCACAGTCAACTAAGTCAATTGAGTTAGATTAATCAGTTTGAGATTGATTCGATCAATCAGTTCCAGGCCTCCCATTTTTCATAAAAATCATAAAATGTCCTAAAAATCTAGAAAAGGGAAATTGTCAAAAATTGTCCTAAATTCTAGTATTTTGTCCTAAAAATCATAATTTCTTCATTTTTATGTTTCTATTCTTAACTCACTTTCAATAAGATTTGTGTATATATTCTCCTTCGGGCCCAACGATGGTGGGCCCTTCTACGTATTTTAGAACTGACTAAAAATGGAAGCTTTCTACAAGGCTTCTAGATGTCCTAGTTTTACTATTTTTGGAGACATTTTTAAGAATCTTTTTCTTTCTAGTTTTTCAGCATGTTCCCCAAATTATTGTATTTTTCATTGAATTTTTCTCCGGATCCATTGAAATGTAGCTTGAAAAGTTCGAATGATTAGGCGTACGAATGATTAGGCGTACGATTGACATCATCTTATCTTTTGTCGCTTTGATTTTTTCTATTAGGCTGAAATATTTCAAATTATACTTTTAATTGTTTGATTGATCACTTCGATCCGATCGATCACTTCGTATGACTTTAATTGATTTGATTGACATCCCCTGGGTAAAAGTATCAAATATTTCAACAAAAAAGATATGCAAATTCAATTAATTCGATTAATATTCGACATTTAATCAATAAATACTTTGATTACCTTTTTTGTCAAATAAAGAAAAAAACGAGGTATTACTTAATTTTTTTTCGTTCAAGAGCAATCGACTACCAATTTTATTCAACCAACATTTTTATTAACAAAAGATGGTTGGAAAGATATTGGCCAAAATAAAACACCCCACACTTCTTGACACAGACTTTAATATCATGTCTATTTTTGTCTCTTTTTCAGCTAAGAAATATGGAAGATGATCAACTGAGATCATATATACGAAATGTTGTGCAAGAAATGGTTGGCACCCCCACACCACCTCAGCCGTCTCAATTGCCACGTCAGAAGCCATCTAGGCGTCAAAGCGGTCAAAATCCAATGTCCGAGTTGGTTGCTAGGACAAGTGTATTGATAAGAAATGCTGCTAGCAGTGCAAATAATCTGAACAAAAATGCATCACCGTGTCATCCAAATCGTGTAACTGGAAGAGGAAAGAGGAAAGCTCCGAAGGAGTGCTCTCATGAGCTTATTATGCTGAACGCGAAAGATGGTGAGGAAAACTATCCATATGCATAAGGGCTAGTATGTGTTCGAACATTAATGACACTGAATAATGAAATGTTGGAACCTGAAATAAGGTCCAAAATTGTCACATCCTGTAGCCAACTAGACATAAAAGAGGATGACTTTGAGTTTGTCAAAAGACACATGAACAGAATTTTTGCTCCAACGGTGGAGTCTGGATTCTCTTACAATTATATGCAGGTTAAAAAATTGACAGGGCAAGGAAAACTTTACACGCGGTTGAAAGAAGCCATAAATGACAATAGCAACAGTGATGATGACAACGATCATCTTTCATCAGTTCTGAGAAATTCTCAACAGGTAAGCAAATTTAAAATTTTACAAAAGTTTATGCTTTGTTAAGTTATAGAGATTTGCAAAAATTTAAGGATTTAGGTGCAAATTAAAAATCACCAACATTTATATCCATATAACATTCTACATTGTTTCTTTTTTGGTTTTAAAGCATGACTGTCCCTGGGTGAAGAAAAGCAAGTTAGATTTTCAGTTTTTGTCTACATCGCTCCTATAATGGGTGTGTCAAGAAAAGTGAGTTTAATGAGATTTTATGAAAGACATAAGTCAAATTTTTGGTTAGTTTCTTCTGAATTGTTTTTAAAGGATTAAACATACCTTAAACAAGAAATGTTTCAATTAATCAGACATAATTTCTAAAGGAGTCAAGACAAGGCCCTTGCAGGCCTGGCTGTGTATCACGGGCGTTTAATCTCGCACAAGTCGACACACGCCTAAAAGGATCTGCGAGTGCTAAAATAGCACTCCTAAAATATTCAAGAATGTAAAAAATCCCCTTTGTGAGTGCTAATAGCACGCCATAATCAGCATTCACAACTTAAGAACATTTTGACTGAAATGAAAGAGTAAAGGAAAATACTAGTGATATAAGCTCTACAACGGGCTTAAGTCTTTTTTCGTTTTATTTTAATAATTTAATTTCTATTCTATTTACAGAGCAGACCTGACAACCGGAATCTCAATTGGTGTTAATGGCAGATCAGATCAAGCAGGTTCATCCCGTCAAAATGTAAACTTTTTAAATTCTGAATAGCTTTTCTTTTTTTGACCATACTCCAAGTAGCAGTTTTGTTGGTTCATTCCTGAACAAATTAAGGCGTGTGTGCCATGGGGTGTGTCATTCATGGTCAGGCCTGTGCATGATTTATACATTGTCTTTGAAAAATCAGTTTGCAATAATACTTTGAGGTCTTGTTCAGAATTACCAAAGGGAAAGGAACAAAGGACAAAGTATGAAAATTAGATATTTTTTACATACTATAGGTTAACAATTATGTGGAAAACCTGCAACAGCTGGCAAAAATCTTCCCACACCTCTCTTCGGAAACAATAAAGGAAGCTATCGCCAGAACATTTGGGTCTGGAAGAGGCTGCCGAAGCTTTAGCCCATCTTCCAGTGTCAGAAAACTCATTTGCGGAACAATTGACAAGGCAATTGGATGGAAAGCCTAAGCTCACTGTTTACGTCAAAATGGAAGATCTAGTTAATAATGCATATTCGATTTATAAATCTGAAGATTTCGACACAATCAGACCTTTGAAAATTATTTTTCAAAGTCAAGCACAATAATCACCAGGAGTTGATGTAGGAGGACTTCTGAGACAGTTTTATACTAGCTTTTTCATGCAGATCAGCGACCCATACATAGTCACGCACAAATTGTTTGAAGGAAATTCTCCCAACAGCAACAGCAGAAACATGCGTCACTGAAATCTTTGTTGTTATTGGGAAGATGATAGCGCATTACATTGCCTAGGGAGGTGAAGAATTCCCATACCTTGCTCCTTCAGTTTATGAATACATCCGGACTGGGAGCATCAAAGAAACCCTCTTCAGTGGAATCAATAGAGATGAAGTTGCCAATCCTGTTTATAAACATTTCATAAAAGAGGTAAGAGAATTATTTGAGTCTTCACTGACATCGAAACCCTTTTTTGCAAGATTTTAAATTCATCTGAATATTTGTTATATTTTTTCATATTTTTTTGGTCTGTAACTGTTTTAAGTATCAAAAAGGAAAATAAGATGGCACCTGGTCCTAGTAAAATGCAGTAAGCTTTGGTAGGAATCTTTAAACCTTCATAAAATCACCAATTGGGAATTAAGTTCTAGTATTCTATAATGAAAGCAAGCTAGGTTTAGATAAATTCAATCGATTAACTAAAAATCAATTTACTCGAAAACTGTAGGAAATTCGAGAGGCATTTTTTTGCCAATTCTACACCCTATAAGGAGCAAATTAACAAAACTTTGCCCTGATCTAAGGGGTGCCCTACGAAAACCTGTTTTAAGGCCTTTTCAGAATTTCAGACGCTGGTCTATATTTTAAATTTAGTTGTGGAAATTTTACCTTAATCCCATTAATTTTCGCGCAAGAGAGGCGCCCGAAATAGGATATAAAATCTGGTTAAGAATGCACATCAAAAGTGAGTAAAAGCTCTAATTTTCATGTCTTTTTTGGCACTCTTTATCGATATTTTCATCAAAGTATCCCTGAAATTACGAGATGCGCGAAAATTAAAGGGTGCGCGAAAGCCCTGTTTTTTTTAGAGGCGTTCGAAGAGTAGAAGGGATTTATTTTTAGCCGTGGAAATATTTTTTGGGCATATTTTTAACATTTTCAAAGTCTTTTTACATGTATGATATTGTTATATTTTATTTTGGACATATTTTTAACACTTGAGTTTTTTGATTCTTATAATATATATTTAGAGATCCTATTTTATCGAGTTTGGAAACTATTCTAGTCGCGAGTTAGGGAGTTGCTAGTTTCGAGTTTGGGAGTCAAAAAATTACCGGCTACCGAAAAAGAATAACATACATCAAAAGTACGATTTTGAAAGTAAATTAAATGTAATATGAGAGTAATATATGACACATATAATACGTATAATACATATACCACCTGTAACATGCTTATTTGCTTTAAACACGTGCGCTGAGAGCATATGGAAAGCTATTTTCTACTGTCAATTCATATCCATTTATATTTCCTGCATCGCATTGAGTATAAATATAATTCTTGATTAAAGTGACTCTAGAACCATTGTATTTTATAATGTGATCAAAACTTTCATTGAAAAGTGTCAATTCCAATGATTAAATGACAAGAGAAAGTTATTTTTCTAGGTCTATAAGCTATCTCTACGAATTTTTTGAGGCTAAGATGACTGTCAACTTATATCCTTTTATACAATAAGCATCATTTGCAGTATGATCAATATTTTTGGAGATTTTTTTTGGAGAATTTGTTTGAAAATCACTGTATTTAAAGACTTTGTAAATATTTTTACAAGAACGTGTCATATCGTCAGCATTATGACAATGACATAACAGTACTAAGTATTTTGGCTTTGCTAGCCAGCACCCTACCATTTTCATGATCTTAAGGTATGTGTACACCTTTTTTCCGATTTTTTGTCAAAAAAATTTTTTTCAGTCAAAGTGGAAGAAAAGTTACTGGATTTCATTTTGGTAAAATCGCGATCTTAAAATCTTTTTTTAGATCCAGAGTTATAACCATTTAAATTTCAAAACAAAGTTCGTCTTATGATGGATTATTTACTCAAATAATTGTCTCTTTCGGAAACAACAAAGACAAAAGCGAGAATTCAGCTGATGTTTATTCTCACCTCTATTGAATAGTAATATTTTTGACACATTTCACTGATTACTCAAATTAACAGCAATCATCTCGTTAAAAATTTCAAATTGATGTAGAAAAAAACGAAATTTTACCACACCATACTAGTTTTAACGAGGTTAAAGTCACCCATAGCATTTAGCTATGAACTTAATTTTTTTTTTAAAATTTTCGGCAAAGAATTGAACTAAAAAAATGTCTTAGGATTTTTTTTCTAATCGAGTTAAAGCTTCACAATTTCAGGTTAGTGGAAAAAAACTCGAGAAATGAATGATTTTTTTCCAAATTTTAACAATTTTTAAGTTTTCTCGAGTTAAAGTCGATCCAAAAAAAAATCCTAAGACATTTTTTTGGTTCAATCTATTGGAACATAGTATCGAAATTATTTTTTCAAATTTCAAAAGCTATGGGTGACTTTAACTTCTTTGAAGTAGGTAAGGTTAAAATTCTTAAGATTTTAAATATATCCTGCCCAGTTTTTTAAATTCAGCTGAAACTTTTACCATTAGAAAGAGAATATTATTGGCTTTCAGAAAATATATACTTTTGATGTATAAAAATTTGTTGTTCTAAAGATATGATCAATTAAAGAGAATGTGTCAAGGAAGGTGAACACATACCTTAAAGTCAATAATATGTTTGGTACTGGCTAATTTGAAATTTGTACTTTTTGGCTACATTAGTTTAAATTCGAAAGTTTTCGGTCGCCGTAAAGTTTTACAAACTCCCCAACTCGGCACTAGCAACTCCCGAACTCACCAACTAGAACATTACCTAGACTCTATTTTATCTTGTTTTCACATTTGATATGATTTTTATTTTTTTCATACTTGATATTTTAGTTCTAATTAGCTTGAAACTTATTGAAACTTAGTTTTTTTTCATTTTCTTTACACATCATATGAGTCCACTTATTTTCTTCAAAATTTATGGTGAAATGAATTTTGTCAAAATTATCTGGACATCTATTTTCTTGCCATTTTGAGACTTTTTGGACCTACCTTGGAGGTCCTATAAATTAACCCATGTTTGTTCGTCCGTTCGTTACCAGCTTTTCTTGAGATCGGCTCATTAGTTTTTTTCTGATTTTTGGCGCTATGCAAAATGGCAATGCCCCAAATGTGACGGAGCCCAATTTTCGGGAATTTTTTTTTCCGGCCGAATATGCCGGGAAACCTTTCTTCTTTTGCATTTTGTCGAGATTTTATCAATTTTTTTTCCTGATTTTTTTCAAAGATGCCTATTAGGAATGCTCAAAACATGGCCGAGTCCGATTGTTGAGAAAAATTATTTTCCGGCCTAATATGCCGGAAATTACCGTTTTGGCAGATTTTCATCGGACTTTTTCCTTATATTTCGTTGTTTTTCACATAAAAACATAATTTATAACAATACCCACCATCAAGTATAAATCAATTGTCAATAAAACTGATTTTTGTAGCCGGAAGTTTCTAAAAATCGCCGGAACGGCCGATTTTCGCCGGAAAAACAGTATTTCTTGAATTTCTCGAGCTGTACCTTATATTTTTTCATGAAATTTCGCGCACTGATGCAAAATGCAAGTACCAAAAAAGGTGACAGAGCCTGATTTTCAGAGAACTTATTTTTCGGCCGAAAATACCGGAAATACACCGGTGAATCCGTTTTTTGGATTTTCTTGACATTCTATCATTGGTTTTCCTGATTTTATTGCACAAAGATGTTAATTAGCAATGCTCAAAATATGACCCAGTCCGATTTTTGAGGAATTTTCTTTTCCGGCCGAAAAAAAAAGGAAATCAACGTTTTTCCAGATTTTCATTGGTCTAATTTCTTTGTTTTTATTCACATAAAATATTGTTGAAAGCAATTACCGATATTTTCTAAAAATTGCAGAAACGGCTAATTGTCGTGCAAAATACATGATTTTTGAATATTTTCGTCCTTCCACGTATCTAATTTTTTTTCATTTGCTTTGAAAATTAAACCATGGCTTCCCCTAGCTGTTGTGATCTTAAAACCATCTCGTCAAATCAATATCTTTAATATGGGAAGGTTATATGGCGGGTTAAAGGACGTTGATACCCATTTCTCACTGTTATAACCTTATTTTTCAACTGTTCAAGAAAACTTTTTGATTTGACGAGATGGTTTTGGGTAGATAATTATGTTGGAATTAGAATCAAAAAATAAAATTTTAAAATCTAAAAATTAGGTTAGCGGAGCATAGGAAACATGAATTCAAAGTGAGTTAAAACAATCTTCGGATAAAACTGAATTTTACAGACCTATCTGCTCTCGTCTTATGTTTATTTAAATAATTTCGAAACACGAATTATGATGCAGTAAACAAGGTTTAGTACACAGTATGAGGCAGGTTCCAGATGTGAATATAATAGAATACAATTTTGGGGAAAAATTAATCTTATCACAGAGGAAAAAACGAGGTTTATTTGGATCTCTGAATGAAGGACATTTTGATTTTGATGGAAATAAATATAAAAGTTTCGGTCCTGTAATTTCGGACAAATTTAAATCTTTAAAGGGGACAGCTGCCCAAAACTATACTATAGTTTCTTTTAAGCAATAAAAAAATTTAGAACGAGGCGATCAAAATGAGCTATATATTAATGAAAGTTTTTTTTCAATGCGCAATAATATACTTTTATAAATTGCTCTTCTTTTTAAATCTGTGACGTACCTTGTGTTATTTCAAAAAATGAGATTTTTTAAACAAAATTTGTTAAACAAGATTTTCGATCAAAAGAGAGAGTTTTCACCATATTTTTTTAAAAACGTTGGAATCGAAAAAGATAGCCAGTACGAGAAAGGGAAAGATGTCTGATGAATCAAGTGATACTGATGATACTTTATCAACCAACACTTCGGATGAAGAATCTGAGGGGGAGTCGGACTGGTCGGACGATGGGATTGGTGGATTTTATGGTGACGAGCCTGAATATTCCAAAGAAGAATTTAAAAAAATATTGTCCGAAGCTAAACAGAAACAAGAAAGTTCAAGTTCTTCGAGTGATGAGGCGATGATGATCTAGACTCAAGTAGATTGGAAAATTTGCACTGGTGCAAGTGTCGAAAGTGTGTGATAGGAATGGACTTCACATTGGAAGAGTGCTTGTGCTGTCAAGAGTGTGGTATATTAGCTGAAAAACTACAAGGGATAAAATGTATCACTGAACATAAAGGCTTCAATGATTATATCTTGAGCCCTTACGCTCTCGAAATAACCTTAATTGTAAAGAGGAGACAGAAGAAAATCTTCAAAAGCTGAAGAAGATTTACAAATAGGTTTGTACATTTCTTTGTAACATATAAGGGTTCTAAAATTTAAAATACACCCCTGTGTCACAGACCCAAAAAATCGTCCCCGGTGGAAAAAATACCCTACAGTTTCAACCCCACTGGTAAATTGTTACAACTCTGTTCATATAAAATAATCAATGACGATTCTATTCTATTTCAAATCAGGCAATACCGCTACGCTGCATACCACCAATATTCGTATCGGACCCACTACTACGAGATTCTTGGCAGACACAAAAGAGTGGTTATTCCATCTTGTGCTGATAAGAAGATTAAAGACACCTTTCCAGAACCCATTGGTGGTCACTACACTGGTTTCAAAAGGGCCTTAGCTGACAATGTCATTGACCATGAGTAATTTGATCTAACACATTTGTAAACATAAATCAATCAATGAGATTACAAATGAAATACTATTATATAGTATGAAAAAATAAAATGTTTTCTCATGTCAGAACTACAAACAACAAAGATTGGCCGAATTCTTCTTCCTCTTAGAGAGACGATGTTACAATGAAAGGGTAATTAGCCCTCTCTGTGTCCCTCTGTCTTTATCCTGGCTTGGGACAGGCTGACTGTCATTTAAGACAGTCAGGCGACATTACCCCAGCGGCCTGTACAAGATGACAACAAACTCCACGTAGACTGGATAACGATCACTTCCTAAATCTTTGCACTTTCAAATGTTTATCTATAATTGATTTAGTTTCTGGGCGTTCAGTCAAAGCGATGTTTTTAAAAGCAATTAGCCTATCGATCAGTTCAGAAGCTTTCTGGTTGAGCTTTTCGCCCTTCTCTTTCCTTTTCAAAACTTCTGACATCAGCTTTTTCACGAACAAAAACGACTTTGTCTCTTTTCTTTCTTTTGCAACCCATGCTTTAGATAATTTAGACGAAACGAACTTCCACTGCTTCTCTCCTTTTTTGGCCGACCCTTTTATTTCTCTGGTTACGGTTGCTTGGTTTCGATTTGTGTTGTGGTTGTAATCGATGACTGCTAATTTCACTCTTGCATCCATGACATTTAGCTCAAACTCGTGCTTTTTTGGAGTATAAGAATTGATGACAGAATGAAATACCTCAATGTTCCCTGTATTGAGAGGGTTGACCAAATGCTCCATGTCATTGAGGGTCTTGGTGTCAAGGGTCACTTTTTCCAAAGCATCGTAAGCTACCGAATCCTTTTCAATCCACTTTTTCTTCAGAGCTTGTTTCTTCGTTAGTGGCTTGTGACTACATTTGGGGTACTTGGGATAGGATCTCTTAAATCGATGACGGTTTGATATGTGATGGAGAAGGGATTTCCACATCTGCTTGATCTTTTCCGCATCCCCTCCACAATTATTCCAATTATTCCAATTTTTTCCAATTAATGGTTGACTCCTCCAATCAACGATCAAATGTTTTTCTTCACAATTTATTTTAAAGCCAATACATGTACCGAATTTCGTTTTCTTGATATCGCCAGCCGGAAGTAAGCATTTCTTGCATCGTATAAAGGAAACAAGTTGATCAAGCATACTCTCATACACAACAAATTTTGTATCGTTCAGTACGTCGATCTCTACTTCATGATTTGAATTTTCCAAAATGGAGGGTCTAAAATCACTGTCATTGATGGCATCATTATCAACTTCACTTTCAAATGAAAAATCAGGTTGGGATAAAATTGAGGCTCTAGACTTCATTGGCCTGGATGACGTAGGCAAGAGAAAATCATCTGTTTGGGTTGCAATTTCGGTGGTTACGACCTCTTTTTCTGCAACTTTCGGTTCATTACTTGTTTCAATTATCAGAATGTTGCTTTCGATGGTTGACACACGTATATTGATATCGATTCCTGTGTTCTCGTTCAAAATCTCGATAGAATCGTTTTCATCAACAATGGGTCCATTACTAACGTTTATTTCATCTGTGTCATCGATCGGTAGGGATGCTCCGTCAGGTTTAGGAGGTTCGTTTTCGAAAAGCAGCTTTTTGACAACCTAAAAAAAGTTCATTTGTTTAACAAGTGAGCTCAGAGAGGATTCAAAGTTTATGATAGAGTTCTGTTATATCTTGGACACTAGCACTACTCTGGATAATTTTCTTTATCCTTAAAACACTTGAATTTACGGATTTAGAATGTGACTAATCTCCATATAGGCCATATAGTGCACGTGCTATCCATCATATACATGAATTATACTTACGTCAACCCTCTCCATTTCTAAAGTCCTTTTACTGGGCGGTCTTGACATGACTTCTGTGCCATCCATGTTGATTTGGTCGTAAGTGCTGTGTTTGAATATGCTCGGGTGAAACAAGACATGTCCCAAATATATTTTGCGTGACGCACACCGCTTCCCATTATTCATTAACTTTCATACATAGCTCAAAAGAATCGTATCAACGAGAGGATTTCGAAAAGTGCTGGGTCAAAAATTGACATCAAGCAAATCTCAAGAAATCGGCCAAAAACTGATTTTGACGTTATAAAATACATCGAAAAAATACGTCAAAAAGACAATTTAAATGACATCGTTATTGAAAAAAGGCGATAATTCCGTTTAACTTACTACAATCAAAGCAAAATTTTGACTGGAGATGTAAATTAACGATTCTAAAATATTTCATGATGACGTCAGCATTTTTTGACGTATTTTAATTATTCCTGACAACAAATGATGTCATTCAAATTTTCTGAAAAATTTTGAGCAAATATTTCAGAATCATTAATTTACAACTCCAGTCAAAATTTGGTGCTGATTGCATTAATAAAATTGAAGTTATCGCCTTTTTTCAATAACGATGTCATTTAAATTGTCTTTTTGACGTGTTTTTTCGATGTATTTTATAACGTCAAAATCAGTTTTTTTTCAATATTAGAATCTTACTTATGAGGTGTTTTTTTCAATGTATTTTATAACGTCAAAATCAATTTTTGACCTATATCTTGAGATTGGCTTAATGCAAATTTTTGACGCAGCCCTTTTCGAAATCCGCTTGTTGATATGATTCTTTTTAGCTATATATGAACGTTAAGGAATAATTGGAAGCGGTGCGCGTTACGCAAAATAAATTTGGGACATGCCTTGTTTCACCCGAGTGGTCGGTATTGCTCCGTTGACAAGTTCTCTTTTTACTCTAGTATCCTTGTAATCTAGACAAATTTCTCTCTTTAAATCCCTCTTGTAACAATCAGGGTGAAAATGGTCACTACATATAACGCGATATAGTTTAGCTTCAAAATTGTTAATATTATAGTCCGAATTACCCATGTTATGAAGCCAGCGTGCACACTGTTCATAATATTTCGGTATCTTTGGATCAGGAATCTTGAAGAAACCTTTGTCTTTTACATTTTTACCCGAGGCATTACTGCATCCGAATGCAAGACAACTTGGCATGATTGATAAACGTTAAACTGACTAATTTTGAATCGATAAAATCCACAGGATAAAACAAACTTTAAAACTTCTGCAATCTAAAAAGATTTCTCTCACTCTTCGTATTCCATTATAAAAAGATAAAGAGAAGGAGGGGAGATAACAAAATCTACGTCATAAATTCACTCTCCTTCGTAGAGCCTAAACAATAAAAGTTAAAAATTGAATAACTCAGCAAAGAAAAAAGATTTTTTATTCGTTCTTTTTGCAATCAATTTTTTTTCATCGTAGCTATCTTCTCTAAAAAAATAGCAAAAATGATATCCTAAAGCAGACGTCCCCTTTAAGCCGAAATGCTCCAGAAAAGAAACGAATAATCTTGCAAAACCTTTATCGAGAATCATGGTTGAAATTGGCACTTGAAGAAAAGAGGAAACACTCTATAATCGATTGCAAAGGCTGTATAAATTTTAAACATGGTTTAAAGGCTCAAAATTATGGGTTAATAAGAAAACCATTACAAGATTATTCGAATAGTTGTTTTACAGGGCATCATTTGCTATACATTTGCTATCTTTAAATTTTTTTGAAAATGTTAAGGGAATTAATTATGTTTCTGTCTATCATGGCCTTAAGAGAGTATAATCACCAAGTATTAACTGGCTTTTTCCGATATAATATATATTTTTTTTTCACAGCCTAGATGCAACCCATTCACAGCAAGCAGGAAGGTACGCTTTTGTGTGAAGAATGCACCAAGCTTATTTGTGACATTTAAATGTCTCCTCGCTATAAAGGTTTCCCTTTGTAATAATTTAACCCAACATCCTTTTTTGAATATACATTGTGATGCTATTATTTTGCCTTATAATTTCCTGCCATCCCTTTTTCAGATATATCAATGATTCCAAAATGAAATGGGCAAACTCGTACACAAAAAAGGAGACAATGACATATGAAGGCACCGACTACAAGACAGTTTACCTCTGAATATATGCAAAGAAAACCATTCCCAAAGGCTGCGAAATAAGGTTTAGCTTTCAATCAATACGGTTATTCTAAATTTTTAGTAGATAGTAGATTTCACAACACTGGGATTTTGAGTGCGACATTCAAAAGCATAGAAAGTTTTTTCCCTTTATTTAGATACGATTATGGCGATAGGGATGAAGAATGTAGCTGGCGTTTAAAGGTGATAATTTACGGTATTCTCTTTCGATACTGAATACACTCCTCCGGTCTTAAATAATCTCCCCTGCCTTTGTATGCCCGTCAACATACAAACCCTAGCGCCCTTCAGGTTAGAAAATTTAAAAGCTTCGGCGTGACTTGAATTTGTTAGATTCGATTTTTGTTAAACGCGATTTTCTTAATTGGCGAAACCCCCTGCCTGCCAAATGTTCTGCCCATTAAGAGGTGAAAAATTCAACTAAAAGACGTACAAAAATAAACACAAGCAGCTATATGATATGTCTGATGTCAAATTACAATGAAAAACCCCTGATTATGAAGGTGCCATAACAACCAAGCAAGCTGTACAGATCCAGTCCACCTCTGCGGCTGTGGGAATATCATTCGGTTTTATATTCTGGCACTATATAGTGGAACCATGCACCACACAAATCACAAGAGATACTGTTCAGACCAAATTGCTCTTTTGTATCTATCTCCCTTGCCTCCAACAACACCTTACCACATTTACCACAATACGTAAGGGGGTTAACCATAAGCAATGCTGGACACACATACGACCGGAAGAAAATGTCTAGATTATTTACCACTTCGTCAAACAAAACCTTCAAATCTGTGATGTTGGTGTTTAGGGGTGTTGTAGTTCTTTTAACTACCTTTACCCATTGGGGATTTTAGTTATTTTACTTAAGTCAAACAAAACCTTATTGAAGGGAAGAAGTAAAAAGAAGAGATCTTTTTCGGACCATAGCACAAACACGCCAAATTTTGACTGTGTTAAACCCATCGCTGAATTCAACTGGGTAAAGTATGAGTGGGGGCGTTTTAAATGGATTTTCCCTTTAACATCTTTTTCCAAATAACCGCACCGATTGACAACCCCATCAGTAAATTTCTGACCCTTTAGACTATGTGGGCATTTGATTTCAATCGGCAGCTTGCTCGAGGAAATCAATGAGGTGAATTTTGCGAGTCTGTAGTTTTTTCCGTGTTTAAGTCTAAACAGAGCTTTACGCCGAAAATACATTCGAATTTTCAAATGTAAACAGCGCTTTGAAAATCGAATGTTTTTTAGTGTTCACACGAGCGCCCAAATGTTTTCGAATGTTTTGAAACAATTTATTTTAGTAAGTACGTTCAATCTGGACAGTCTGGAAAATGTTATTTGTCACTCGATCTTTCGAAATCATTGAAATCTTTTTTTCTGAGAGGGGAAGGACTCTGATATTTTCTTTTTCTAATTGTTGCATACCGGTATTCTTTTCATTTAACAGAGTCAAAATGTATTTTCTTTCAAAGAATTATGATTTATAATCAGGAAACACTTTTAACTGTATTTTGGATGCACAAGTTTATTGGAAGGGCATTATTTTTGCCCAGAGTTATAGCTTCAGTTTTCATTTTTATTCACTTCTTTGTTGTTTACAATTCTTTATTTTATTCTCCAAAAAGCTTTAGATTTTTTTTGGTGTTGTCAATGATGATGATGGTAGTGCAATTTAAGAACGAAGAAGATGGGAAGAAGAAAAAGCCGAGCTTTCTTCAGTTTTGAGATGTTTTTGAATTTGAAATGCGTGCTGGAGCTCAACTACAATAAAACAAAGGTTAGTTAACTTTTATTAATTGTGGATTCTTGATATTATTCAAGTCGCAGATGACAAGAGCAAGAGAATTCTCTCACTGTCAACTGAAGAAGGAGTTGTGGTACCACCTCAAAATTGGTCGAAACTCATGGAGAATCCAGCCTGACTCAGCTCATTATTATTTGCTGGCAAATGCTAAACCCCCTTCCCTCTCCTCACTTTAGATATTTAATTTCCCTACATAAGAGCTAAGGCTCTTTCATTCTCTAAGATCCCTGTTCTGGCAGAATGTAGATTAAAATGCTATGTTATGCTATTATGGTCTTTAAAGAGAATGGAAGTAAAATATGGGTATTTTATGCTAACCATCCCTGTCTCACTGAAAGTTTTATCTCTAAGGTTATGGATTGATGACACAAATCTTGATTTATATTAGATTTATTTATATTCTCTTTTTCTTCAGGATGTAGAAAAAATGGATTTCAGATGGTTTTGGAGTCATTTTTTTCTGGATTTTTTATGTCTGAGCTACAGAAAGTTTAAAATATATTGTGCATTCTGGTGCATTGTGTATCAAAAAGACACCTTGTCTCGTTCTTCTAAATCTGATGTCTAGTCCTTCTAGTTTAGATACATCCCGTCCTATGAATGAGCTATAAAATATTTCACAAGAAGAATAAAATCCATTTCTTTCCTTTCAATTTTTGCAAGTTTCTTGATTTTTGAAGTTCATTTTGAGACATTTCGCCTCTTTTTCTTCCCCGCCTCCTTCTTAAAAAAAAATTCAATTTTTTCTACGCCAATCAGATCTCACGTCTTTTTCCCGATCAGCCAATCACAATGGCTTGTAGAGGGCATTGCGTAATTTTTTGTCTGGTCTGTAATTTTGATGTTTTCTCAAATCCAATGAATTTTCTTTAGCAGAGTAATGGGGCCCACTAAACCTGCAAATGCAGCGATTGTATTGGCTATCAAAAAGCCATTTTAGATTTTCTTGAAAGCCAGATAAATTGCGGACCGAACCGTGGGTCGGGGCTATTTTTTCATGGTCCCTATCTCGAATAACAGGAGATCAAAGTCTGGACTTCGAAAATTCCTTTGACAAAATAACTTCCTGAAGAAAATATTTAAGCCATAAAATTAGCCCCGACCCTAGATCAGGTGCCCCTATGTGCAGGCCACCCTAAACAGTTGTTTTTGACCCTTAACTCTCGGCCGAGTCGTTGCTTTTTTTGATAAACAGCAATTTTGGGACCTTACTTCAGTGGTCGTTTACTCGCGGTTTTTGACAGCTTTAACAAAAGAGTTTGCCCTAAACTTCAGTTAAAAGGGTATATTTTCACAATAAACCAATTACACAATATTCTGAACTTGTTTATACGTTTAAATTTGAGCTCAATACTGTTCATTATGAAAATCGCAAAATTTGATAAATTTTACAGACCAGAAAACTCACCTCATTGACACACTCGAGTGCCATGACAGAGACATGACATCATAGTGTCTGGCGAGGCACCGATATAGGTTTATCTTTCCATAGAACAAGGCCCGACTTTCCGTACTAAAATCTTGATGAATGCCAATGGCAACTGCGTAAAAAGCCTTTAGTGCGTCTTCTTCATGGTCACGTCCCCACTTGATCTGCTCTAAGTGGCCAATTTTATCCGTCACGTTCATCACCTCATCCACCAGTATTGTTGTTTTTGGTCTAATGATACTCTTTGAGCGTGCCATAAAGTTGATTTTTGTTAAGATGGCATGGTGTTTGGAGGCCGTCAGTCCTCCTCACGCATGGGGCGCCGCAAGTCACACTCCTCCTGTCCTTGTGATTTTTACTCGACATCTTGAACTGCTTCTGCTTTTATTGGTAAACGCTCTATCAATTTTGCCGTTAAATCTGCACTTTCCATGTCGGAGAACTCTTTCAGCACCGTGTTAGCCAACTCTTGCATTTCAAGTGGAAAGACTGCACCTAAATCTGCTGCGGATGTCAAGTTCTTAAAATTACAGAAGATTGACTCGAGGCGTGAAGTTAAAAAAAAATGGCCATGGCGTTTGGATGTATCTCGCGATGGACTTCTACACGGGGATAGAAGTCTTGCAAAGCGTCCATTCTCCTTTTTTCCTGATCCGGATATTTTTTGTCTACTGCCTCATGTCTCATCAGTGTATGCTGTCTGCCATTATGAATTTTTGATTTTTCAAAAAAAATGTTCTCATGACACTAATTACTTGCCTATTTTTGAGCAATTACAAAAAAAAACAGAACTAAAACGATGTTCTGTAAAAAGTTTTATGTCAATTAAAAATACTTCCTATTTACATCGATTTCGGTCAATTTTTGGCTTTTTTGGCAATTTTTGGGACTTTACAAAATTAATTATGACATCGTCGCCCAAATAGGTAAATTTTCAAAAAAAAACTTTTTCTTCTTTGTACAAAGTATCCCAGTACCAAATTTCAGGTCAAAACTCCAACCCCCCCCAGGCAACATCAGACCCATAAAAAGGATTATGAGACAAATTTGTATGCAGTCTTGTTCTACTGCTGAATCTGAATCACTGAACAAAATTTCAAGTGACTTCAAGTGGCTCAATTTTTATGGCAATTTGAAATTTTTTAAATTTGGAGTTTTAAGCGGTTACCACTGAAGCAGTCTGCAGCAGTCCATGCTGTGATTCTCAAATTTGCAAAGTTTTTTTGAAAACTTTTTGAAAGAATAAATTTGTAGAGAAGTCTAAAAAATGATAAGAATGAATTGGTCAAGGAGTTTAGCAGAAAAAAACAAGGAGGGGAGGCTCACTGAACACCCCATCTGGTAGATAGAGTTAAGACTCAAGGCTGAGACTAGGCTAGATAAGGCTGATGCGTTGCAGTTGGCCGGTAAACCAACCTTTGATCACAACTCGCCTCTTACTAAAAAACTTCAGTTGAGCAAGGAATCTGAGGATGTGTGTTTGTTCCAAATACTTTAGGGAAGCTTTGAGCCTACTCTCAGGTGCCTGATAAACGTGCCCCCGTCCCACCGTTTGTTAATTTTTTGAAATTTTTTTCAACTCCCTAACCTGAAAATTTTCAGCTTTGAAGGGAAAGTCCTTATTTTGCTCTAAATTGCCTGATTTTAGGGGTTTTCGGAAGTATAATTTCAAATTGGTTAGATTTGGCTGAAATCTAATAACTTTGAGTGAATCCCTGTGAGCTTTGTTTTCCTTTTTCTCAAGTTTTTATTTTTATGCGTTTAGCTTTTGCACCTAAGACGAATCTGGTCTGGGTATTGGCTGGGTGTGTTTACTTTGTTGAAAATTTTGTTTTCATATTACTCGATTTGGGTGTAAAATTAATTTTGTGTTCTCTTCTAGTTAAATGCAAAAGAAAAACTGATGGGTGATGAAGTTGTCATCATATCCTCAGGTGAGGAGGATTTTGATATTCACAAAGAAGATGTAAAATCAAAACTTGAAATTTTGGATGACAGTGAGAATGAAGAAGCTTCAGATTCTACCAGTCACTACGAATTAAATGCTGGATATGAAAGTCCACTAGATGAGATGCATTTCTACAAGAACAAAAGAGAAATCCCAATATTAAAGGAGAGTGGGGTAGAAGAATTTTCTAGTCAATTTATAGTTGATCTATTGATTGCCAGGAAATCCAGAAGAATTGCTATTAAAAAGCCAATCAATTTACTTCTAAAATATCCATATCCATTTAATCAACTCATCCAATACCTGCTGTAAAAAATGCCCATTAAGGTATCGAACTCCACGAGTTATTAAATACTTCTGAACGATTCTCCTTGGGATAGCATTTCAGGATTTTAAAATCGATGTCTGCGTTAGTGATGATTTTTCTGTCATAATTTTTGAATTTTGTTATTAAATTTAAGAGAATACATGTCAATCAACTTTATCATCTGAAAGAGAAATAGAACAAACAAACTCAACCGAATCAGATTCCAGTTCATTGCCACCTCCATTTCCAGAATTTACTGCATCTGGCCTCCCAGGTCACTTAGCTGTTGATTGGGATGGGGCCAAGCAGTACGGAAAGAATTTCCTTATCACAGTCGAAAAAACGTCACTCCAGCCAAACACTGATTTTTTGCACAATGATGCAAAATAGCGGATGACGGAGCCAGATTTTTAAGGAAAATCTTTTTGGGCAAATTTGGGCCAAAAATAGCTTAAAAGGTTTTTTGGGCCTGTATGGTTTAAGTGATTTTCGTATTTGGGGAAATTCCTTTTTACCATTTTACATTATTCAACAACAAGCTTTATTTTTCCATTCTGAATTTTTGTACAATTATTGTCACTTTTTTCTTATTTTCATCTGATGTTAATCATTAGGTAGGTCCATTCAGCATGTTGCTTGTTTCTTTTGTTTTTAATGTTTTCGAATGTATTTAACGATCAGATTTATTAATGACATTCGAATTCTTTTCAAAACAAAACAAATTCCTTTTATAGAAAAGAATATTTCAAATATAAATCAAAACATAAAAATTAAAAAGTTTGTCGGCAACAACAGCCTTCAAAGGGCAATAAAAAGCAAAAAGAGAATGTGAAAACGGTAAGTGTAAACTGCAGGTTAAAGGTCACAGGTTACAGGTCACAAGTCAGTGTTGACAGGTCAGCTTAAATTACTGTAAAACACAAAGATAATGTTTGAAAAACAGTTGTTGATGTCAAAAATATAATTCCAAAGGTATACATTTCACTCCTCTACAAGAATAGAACGGCGTATTTAACTCTATGATTTAACCTGAGCGAAGCGAGAAAAATATCTACTTGTAGAGTCGTTTCGGAAGACAGTCAGAAAAGAAAATCGAAATAAATTTCCGATTTTAAACCTGAAAGTGGCCAAAATGACTAAAAGTAGAAGGACAATTAAAAAATTTGATAATTTCCACCCTGAAAATGGTCAAAAATTGCCAAAAGTCGACCCTGTCAAATAAAAATCTTGAAAATTAGTAAATTTAAAACCCTGTCAGATATCTTCACAGCGTATAAAAGGGACCCTTACAAGCGGCACGTCCCCGTACCCAATTTTGCCTAAGTGAGTGCCCCCCGGGCGGGGACACTACACAATCCAAATACGGTTAAGAGATGAGACACCCAGGGCTAGAGTCATACTTTGAAGAGATTCCTTTTTTTGATATTTGATTGTGCTTTTAAGCCAGCTTCAACATCCAAAGGACTTTTAGTGCGTTCGGTCACAGCTTAACCGGCGTGCGACGACGGGTACTGGCTAGTCATGATTATAATAAGGCAGTGGTCATTTATTGTTCAAAATTGTAATAAGTATTTAGATATTGTTACCCTGTGTATTTTGCTTTGTAAAGTCTGAAATCTTTATATCAAAGTGTTCAATTTTCGCTGTTGTTAATTATATTATCAATATTAAGCAATCTACAGGGTTTTTACGAAGCTATTTTTTGACATTTAAATTTACATACTATTACAAGTGCATCAGCACAGGGACGTGCCGCTGGAGTTTGAAAAGTTGACCCTGTCAAAGTGAGTGTTTGGAAATAACTAATTTTGGAAACCTGTCAGATATCTTCAGAGCCGAAGAAAATTTAAACGATTAATACAATTGTTACAATTACTCAAAAATATATATCTTGAGGAAATATCTCAACGGTTATAATTCATTATATATCCCCTTTTGTACACATTAGGTAGCCTAAAATTAAGCTGGGTTTAGTTTCTGACAATAGTTGTCATTGATATTATCAAGCAACTTGCTTTTTAGAATGGTATTGCGATTGAAAATACAAAAGACCTTACTGAAAATGTTATAAAACATTATACTCGGAAGAAAATATTTGAGTGTAAAACACCTAATATCCAAAATATGACACACTTGAACTTGAAAAAGGCTCGTGATGAAGTAGTCCCAAAGCTCGTGGACCAAACCTCTATGTCATTCCTTCCTCCCTTGGAGCAATTGTTCCGAATTCAGCACGAAATCCAAAGGGGAAAATATGCACGAGAAACATTTTATGTCCAAACAAATATCGGCAATTTTTGAAAAATTCTTGTACCTCAGGTAATTGTTTTGATATAAAAAAGAGATGAAACTTGTAACGTTTTTAAATCTTCACGCATTGATGGGTGATTTTATTAAGGAGAATGATATTACCAAGGGTTTTCCTGTTTGAATTTTTAATGATTGGGACATCAATGCAAAAATATTTCAAAGATCGGAATCAAAGAAAGGTAGCTTATAACTGTCTAAAAATTACCTTAAGTGTGTCTCATAGTAAACAAAATAGCATTATTTTTCAAAACTGTTTTCTCAGTCAAAAGATGAATGAGATTTTTTCTTAGTCGAGTCTAAAAATTAGAGAAAGACAATAACGTCTTTTTTTCAAGGAAATTGTTCAATATATTTTGCTGTTATACTGAATAAAACTAGGTATTCGAATAATGTTCTACTGTGATAATTTTCTAGTATCAAAGAATCACTCCAGTTTGATGGAAATCATGATAAAATTCATTCAAAATTCGATTTATCATTTCTCGCGATCACGATTTTCTGGCAAATTCTATTAATTACCATTACTTCAGAACATTTCCTTTTTTCAATGTATTTTCTCATTCAAGGACAGAGTGAAGAAAATAACTCGCAAGTATTCTCAAAGAATACAGTCAAAAAAGGTGGTTGTCTGAACAAAACGTTTCCTACTGCACTGAAAGTTTTCCAGAAACATTACAACAAATTTGCGCCTGGTTTTGTCATTTATTGTAATAGAAATGCTCGCTATGCAAATGGACAATCTGATAAGTACTAAGTCATTATTTTTATTTAAAGAACCTATCTCTGACCACGGTAATTTGTTTTGGTTGGTCTTGATAACCCAGACGAAAACGCGCCCGCATTTGTACTGTCGAGCCGAGCGAGCGAGTTAACAAATTCTGGTTCTAGTTCTAGTTCTAGTTCTAGTTTTATATTTGCATAAGACAAAAAATGCCTAATCTCGCAAATTCTACGTAAAAATACAAAAATGAAAAGGTTTAATAGCTAAGATAAAGATTTAAAATATAGAATAAATAGGTAATTTATACAATTTTAAATTAGATTTATTAGATTAAAATTCAGAAAAATTTAAAAAGTTCAAACATAGTACAGTAATAAAAAGTGTGTTAAAAATAGTATACTAATAGGGGACGCACAATTTGCAGGGTCACATGAGAAAAGGTGTTTAAGCTGAAGGAGAGCACATACTAGAATCGAGGTGAACAAGAGTCCAGCTGGTCGCTAGAGTATAATGTAGCAAAAAAAAAACATAAGTGAGAGCATAGACTCAGTGGAAAAACGGGCGCAGATTTAAGTGTACACTAGAATATTAAGCTATGATCAATAGAATTTTTGAATTCTTTTTCAGTTTTCAAATTTGCAGTTCTAATTGGTAATTTGTTCCATATTTTGATGGTAGATGGAAAGAATGAGTTTGAATAGCATTTAATCCTGCCCTGAATGGGCTGATATTTTACATTTGTACAACGCTGTCTAGCTGGGTGGATGCTGCTGTCAACGAATTTGTTTCCTGACGAAATATCAAATAGCATTTTCAATTTCGATTTGGATCTCCTTGTTTCTAGTGTTTCAAGTTTGAGTGATTTTCTTAGATCGTTTGGGCTGACTTCTGAACTCCATTCCCTACAGATCCAGCGGATAGATTTTCTCTGAATCATTTCGATTTTCTGGGTAAGGGATTGGTTATCAGTGGGATCCCATACAGTGTTTGCATATTCCACCGTTGGTCTGATAAAAGTTTTATAACACTTCAGACGTGTTTCTTTGTCTGCCATTGATAGACTCCTCTGAAAGAATATTCGGGTGTTATTTGCTTTGGAAGTGGCAAGATCGATGTGATTCTTCCAAGAGAGATTATTCGAGATTACGACACCGAGGTATTTAGCTTTGTTAACAGTTTTGAGCTGTTGACCATGGATTTCATACGTTTTATCGTGAATTTTTCGTTTGTTGGTGACTCTGAGGTTAAGCATTTGTCGGGTTGAAACTCCATGGACCATTTGTTTTCCCATTTTACCAATTCGTCTAGGTCTTTTTGAAGCTTTTCGCAGTCTTCCTGTGTGTGTATTGAGCGGTAAAGATATGCATCATCGGCAAACAGCGCAATTTTCGATTTTACTTCAAGTGGCGTGTCATTAATATAGATTAAGAATAGCAGTGGCCCGAGGACAGTTCCTTGGGGGACACCTGAAATGACGTTTGAGTTTTTGGAGGATTTCCCACGAACAACAACACATTGGGTGCGATGAGATAGAAAGTCTGTAACCCAAGTTAGGACGTTGCCATGTACTCCATAATGTTTAAGTTTAATAATTAGTTTACGATGGCATACCTTATCGAAGGCTATACTGAAGTCAAGTGGGTCTCGCACGATCTTTTCTTGCGAAAGTCATGTTGAGTATCTGTAAGACAGTTGTTCTCCTCGAGGTGGTTGATGATGTGGCTATGAACGATGTGTTCGAGAACTTTGCAGGTGACAGACGTCAAGCTAATCGGTCGATAATTTTCTGCTTTGGACCTGTTTTTGTTTCCTCCTTTGAAGATTGGACTGACTACAGCATGTTTCCAATCAGTGGGTATTTTCCCTTGCTTTAATGATGCATTGAATAATAGGGTGAGACCGTCAGCAACTTGGTCAGCTGATTCCTTTAGAATACGGGCTCCGATTCCGTCAGGACCACTAGCTTTAAAGGGATTCAATTCTTTAAGTAGTTTTACGACTCCGTTTTTGGTAACAATGATGTCATTGATCTTTGTTCCTTTAGGGCCTAACGGTGTTGGGGTTGCACCATCATCTTCTGTGAAGACACTTGTGAATTGGTTTTTAGAATCTCTGCTAGTTCCTCCTCTTTGGTATGGATTTCGTTTTTTCACCCAAAAGAGGTGATAAACCACAAATGTCTGTTCTTTTGGATTTCACAAATGAGAAGAATTTCTTGCTATTTTTCTTATCATTGCAAATGTTTTCTTGATGTAGGTGTTGTAAACGTTTTGGCAGGTCTTTCTTGCAAATTTTGCTGCCTCCTGGTATCTTTTCCAGTCTCGATCAAGTTTAGTTCTTTTGTAAACTCGATATCTTCTTGACTTTTTTCGAACTGCCTTTTTGCATACTATGTTAAACCAGGGTTGATTGAAACGCTGAGATGTGGTCTTTGTTGGTACATGTTTGTCCTGCGCATTCGAGATAATTTGCTTGAACGTTTCCCAACATTTATTGATGTCTGTTTCTGTAGTGTTTGTTGTGCAGAAGTTTTGCATACCTTCACTCATCTCCTTTTGAAGGCCTTCTATATTTGCTCGATGCCAAACATAGATCTTGCGTTGGATAGGTTTCGATTTTTGGGGATGGCAGAAAACATCAGCAAAAACGGCTGTCTCATGGTCACCAAATCCTTCATACGGCTCACATTTGTTAGTAAGACCAGGTCGGTTTGTTAGAATTAGGTCAAGTATGGCTTTTTTCCGAGTTGTGAAGTCAACAAGCTGATTGAGGTTTAGAACATCGAAGGCTTCAATGAAATCTTTGTTTAATTGTTTTGAGTATTGGCTTCTGACAATAGTGTTAGATTCCCAGTCTATGTCTGAAGGTTTGAAGTTCCACAACCGTGTGGGCTCAGTTTTATACTTTTTCACAGTTGGAAATATCTTAATTAACGGGAGTGTTGTAAGAAGCATCGCTTGATGGGGGTTGTAGCAAGCTGTGAGAATTACTGGCTTCTCATAGGATTCTATTTTAATTGATACAAGTTCAGATTTTTGCTGCGGAAGTTCTTGAACTAGGAAGTTATCTCTGTGGATGAAGATTACTCCTCCTTTTCCATCTATGCGATCCTTTCGAATGGCGAGGTAATGCTTTTGAAGGAATTGAGAGTTGCTAATTTACAAGACAAGTGGGTTTCAGAGCCAATGAGAACGTCTATGTCGTTTTTATGTAAATAGTTTCCAAGCAGAAGTTTTTTTTCCAGATACTTGGAAATTGCACACAACGGACACTAGATGGTTGATTCTTTTTTTCGTGTGTGATATCGTTGGTAGAGGTTGAGCTGCAGGACGAGATCGAGGTATCGAATAAACTATATGAGATGTCTACTAAAGCACAACCTGGACAAAGCCATTCTAAATTCTCTTTGGATGTGGCATTGATAGATTTGATCATCCATGTTGGTACATTTTAAGGTGAAACCACTGGTTACAGAGGTCACAAGCGATAGAACAACCAGAGGAAACTGCTTTTGACATTCACCACAGGGATATTTCAACTTCTGTGATGGGCCAGGGTTGAGTTGAGTTCGACAGTACCACTAATGATTAATAGCATCTGCTGTAATATGGCACTTGTTTTCGTCTTGCATGGGTGGTATCGATTTTCCTGATAAGTAATAGCAAAGGAAAACAGCGAGATTTCATTTTTAGAGAGAACTTTGCAGCAAAGCAATGAGTTTGCTTGGTTCAAGATTATCTGACCTTCTGTTAGTTGCCAGGATAAAATAAGCAATGAGCAGCAGTCGCGAGAGAATCATTGTTGTAAAAGATTAGTTGAGAAGGTAATACAATAGAATAAGATAGAATAAGAGGTACCTGCCTCAGCTGCACGTGGATCCAATCACACGCACAGTGGTCCTTGGTTATTTGCCGAGACCTCAGTAGTATTCTGCTTTTCGTTTGTATTGGACACTTGGCCAGACTTGGCCAGATTTCCTCGTCCAGTCTGTCAGTTCCAAACCAGGGCGTCTTGTAGTAGTGTATTTTATAATTTTTTAGTTTCTTTTTCTTTTTAGTTCGCTGAAAAAGATGGCTCCACCAGGTTTCCCAAGGTTTCGCCTTGTAGTCAAAATCAGGAGTGATTAGTGTTTTTTTTAATGTCTGGTAAATGTTTTAAAATGGCGACGGGATATCATTTCGAGAATTTTGTCAAAAGTTATGTTTTGAAATCGAAAAAATGCAGATTGTTTGGAGTCGTATACTACACAATTTTGCCCTGGAAACATTTTG
>NW_027103736.1:125415-144801 GCF_902728285.1 Clytia hemisphaerica | reverse complement strand
ATTAAATATTTCCTATCTATATAGGAAATATTTGTTAAAACGGTAATTTTTCTCCTTCTTCTCCTTCAAGTCTAACGCCGGTTTTGGTCAATTTCGTGAGTTTGTACATGAGTCTCTTTTTAAATCAAGCTCCGGCGGTAAAAACAGTAGGATGTTCTTTTTTCGAGGCGGAAGACGTCATGTTTTCAAGAAACGTCTGTGATAAATATCTGTAAATATCTGCCGTTTCAGAAGCGTATTGTTGATCGGACCATACTGCTTTGTTTCTAACTGTCAAAACAAAGATGGCAGGAAATAGACTACAACAACTTTTGCTCTTTCGCTACTTTTCTTTGCTTGGTTTTTATGCTTTAATGAGTTGAATTGGATCATGATTTTTGTACGATTGTCACAAGGAATGGTCGATAGTGAACTTTTCTTGGTATTCCTTTCTGGATTTGATGTTTCGTTTACATTCTGTTGGTTTGGAATGAGCTGGGAATGAGAGATGGACACGATCAATAATATGAGACACCATTGTGGACATCATAAAATTGTCCAAAAATTTGTTTTGTTAATAAGTTTCTGAATTTTAATTGTCATGGGTCGAAAATTTAACAGAAGTTAGATATTAATATGTTCTTTAAATATTTATTTTCAAAAAATTAAAAACTTCATTTTTGACAAAGATATGATAAAAAATTAACATTGTTAACATTTTATCAATTCAATGAAAGTCTAAAAAGTCTGAAATCCCCCAAAATGAAAAATAATTTATTGCTATGTTTAATTTAGCCATATATTAAATATTTACAAAATTTATCAGAGCGTTAACAAAATATTGATAAATTTGTAACACTGGTACACTCAGGAAATTACGAAAATGGTTTGCTGCTGTTGGAACCTAGTAAATTAGATTTTAGGCAATTTCATGAGAAATTGAATTTATCAGATAGAAATAACGATTGTTGCATGCATTTTGGACACAAAAATGATAAATTTTTAACAATTTTGGCAAAAATTGAACTTAATCTTAGCAAGGAAAAAATATCAGATATCAAGTTTTAAGTCAATTTGGGGTAATTTTTAGGTTTCAAATCAGGGTTCCAAAACTTTAAATTAGTAAAACTAAATTGCAGAAATGTATTTCATAAGATATGCGGATGCAACGTTTCAGGATAATAGAATATGAAAATTTGTAATTTGTAAGTACTCTAGATTTGGAGAAAACGCTGTTATAGTGTTTCACGTTAGTTCTGTTTAGTATTTTGTTAATATTTTATCAGTATTTTTGTTAATATTGGTGTTTGATTTATTCTAAGGTGTTTTTAATTAGGTTGTAGATCAGCTTCTTGAGCATTTTGAAAGTCTTAATTAAGTATCCTTAAGTGGAAGACTAATAAAATTATAATAACAGAAAGCATATTGTTAAAATATTATCTTCTCTTCTATTATTGTCTGTTAACATTTTATCATTTGAATTCTATCTTTTTCTGATTTCGCTCCATTGATACTCAAGATTTTGTTAATATGCAAACAATTGGTCATTTTTTAACCATTTATTGTCAATTTTGATAATATTTTAACACACTACTTAAACTTAATTAGTGTAATATTTACAAGTACATATTAGTTTTGGCTAAGTTTTTATCTAATTTTGTTCAAGTTATTCGAAATTGTAGTTCTGCGTATAGTTTAAAGAGATATGTATCAAAACAAAGAGTTAAAAATAAACGACCCAAATTTTGGCAGTTTCCAACAAATTTATGATAAAAATTACCAAGTTTTGAACTTCAATCTGTTAAAAAATTACCATTTCATTGTTTTTGAGCCTAAAACCTGTCAAATTTGTTAAAAAATTATCATATTTTTGGTCTGTCCAAAGGATTTTCAATTTCAAGGTCATAAATAAAAGTTTTAGACTATTTTTTATCATTTCCAAAAAATAGACCTTGTTAATTTTTTATCATTTTTTTGTCATCACTTTAGGTGTTAATAAGTTGTCTTGATTTGATCATTGTGACACAGGATCTCAACAGTGTTAAAGATTTATTAATTTTTGAAGATAACATATCCACTGATATTTGTCAATATTCACTATGTTCAAATAATTGATAAAAGTTTAACACATGGTATCAATGTCCACAAGTAGGCCAAAATTGGTCTCATATTATTGATCGTGTCCAGATACAATCTCTTGCAGTCTTGGTCTTGGAAAAACAGGACATTTTATCAACTTTCACAGCAAACTAACTTCAATTTTGCTTGTATATTTACATAAATCATACGAAGGCAAGTGACTGTGAATAAATCTGACCATGTTATACCTGAAAAATTACATACTTGTAATATGAAAAAAGTTTGCACCCAACGAATGCAATGCCGACAATGCAACAATGGGAATGGTTGATGAACTGATTTTAGCTAAAAATTTAAACATGGAGCAAAATTGACTGGTTAATGATTGAATTTCCCTTGGTGTTTTTACTACAATGAATTAACTGCTGGTTAGTGCAGTATAGTGAAACACTCGTTGCGGTTATAAATTTAAAATTTTAAAGCCGATAACGGATCCGGAACCGCGTGCTTTAAAACGTGGAAAACTTTAGTGTGTGAATTAGAGATCTTTTGCCACGTGCGTTAAACGTGGAAAACTTTTGTCATGAACTTGGAGATTTCTTCCGTCAACTGCTCCCCAGCAACTTGGACTATCTACAAAACGGGACGGCAATTTGGCCCCATTTCCCCGAACTCCAATCAAAAGTCATTAATTGAGTAATGAACGGCGTATAAAAGAAAACACGTTTCTCTTTCACATGCGTAGGCTTTTATATCGAAATATGAAAAAAATCCGTTGGATAACACAGGTTAGATCGAGAGAAACAAATAGTGACCAAATGATGGAGCGTTTGACGTCATCGCACGGCATAATCCCATGGCGATAGCGGTTAGGCGGCGGGCGTTTCTAATTCTCCAATCAAGTATTTAAATTATGAAAGAAAGTATGATGCTAACTGTGACGTATCAAACAATTGTTGTCACAGAGATTTCCAAGTGGTGAAATACAGGCAGATATCAACATCCATGTTTCGACCAATCGTCCCCAAGTTAAAGCAGTTGACGGTATTCATTTAAAACGTGGAAATTTGTGATAATTTGGGCTTTCTTACCGTGCATTCAAACGTGGAAAACTTTTGTTGTGACACTCATTTCTTCCACATCATTTAAAAAATGAAGAAAACTCAATGATTTCCTGGCATGACAATTTATTTTATTTTCTGAGCTTTTTTTGGAAATTTGATTGTTTCCAGTAAGTGACATTTTTTGCTTTTCCTGTGATATTTTTTGTAGNAAGATTATTCTAGAAATAAGTTTTTATCTTTTCTTGAATATCTTTTTTTTAAGATTACAAAACTTTTTATAGGTCAGCAATGCGTTTCAATTACAATTCTTTGGCGACGTGGACAATTGTTTGTCAACCACATGCTCTCCAAGAAGATGCAGTTTCGTGTGGGGTGTTTTGCCTTAAGGTAATTCGTGGGACTCACTTTTCATTTGTTTTATTTATTTATTTTTTGTAGTTCAATTATTAAATCAAATCAAGCCAGTTTAAAACCAGCAATCCAAGCCCTTACCTAAAAATTGGGGTTTCTTATAAAAAATTGCTTTAAATACTTTCTTAGAGCAAATCTTTTAACTTCTTTCAAATCTTCAGTTCGTTGAATCGTTCCTGCAAGGTAAAGATTTACCGCTTGAGTTTGGAAAGACTGAAGTTTCCGCATTTCGAAAACAAATTGGTGCACAACTTCTCCAAATCGGAGGTATGTGTGATGTCCACATCATTAATTTCAAATTCTCGTCTGAATAACGGTTGTTCTTTTTCATATAAAGGAATATTTGTGTTAAAAACATCTCATTTTTGTGTGTCATTCAAAACCCAAAACAGAACTTTTGTACTATTTACACTTCTTTTTGGTTGTCCCACTGTCAACCCTGCCCACCCAAATATCAAAATCAATATGAAATATTATGATTTTAAAAAAATGTAAAGAAAATTTGATAAAATATGAACTTTGGGGCAGGCTGTAATCAGAAATGGATTGACTGGGTTGAAATTTTGTACACTTAATTTTTTGGTTAATTCCTTCAGGTGTTATTTTCATTTTGCAATTAATTTCATTTTTGGGGTCTAGCGACGAGTTTTTCTACCTAAAAAACAAAATTAGAATATTTTTTAGCCAATTCGACTTACAGAAGTTGATTAAAATTAGTCTATCAATTTTACAATTCGGCCTACGAATGTTTTAAATTATACTGAAGTTGAACCCAGTACGGTTAGCACGTTCGTCAATGTTAATACTTGTCCGCCCTTCTACGCATCCTATCCTTCTAAATCTTCCTCAATAATTGACCGACTTGATATTTTCAGGCAACGGTGCATGGTTCAATAAAAACTGCAGAATATGTGGAAGGTTCGACCCGCCCAAAAATCTCTTCTCAACAGGCGTACCGAAAAGAACCGAATGGGTATGTTTTGTATGTATTTATGAACTACATGTTTTTTATAAGCATAACGTTTATAAGCATATGCATGCTCATTTTTTGTTACCTAAACAATGGCTCTATTGTTTGAGAACAATAGAATGCTAAGCATAATGCGAGCCTGATGTAGGGGCAGACATATGCTTATAAAAAAACATGTAGTAAACTATTCCAATATGGAAAATGAAGCCTCTTCGTTTTGTTTAGAGTCGGGCTAATTGATCAATATTGCCCGAATATAATTACTTCTTTAGGTTTAGGTTTAAGTTTTTAGAGGGTGGAGTTAGGACTTTTTATTTTAATTTTTGTATTTATGATTTGCTTTGTTTTTAGTGATTTTAAATCGTCTTGTTTGCTCCGAAAGGTTCACATGAATTCTTAATTAAGGGTGGTGTAAGGGTTGGGGTATCAAACTCGTGGGAAAGTATGCCCGGTAAGTTTGATAAATAACATACGAAATCTTTTTACCATTAGGTTGGATGCGAATTCTGTGAACCTAAACGATGGTTTCATTCAAATGTCTGTCAACAAAAGAAAAGGCGACAGATACACCGCTGGTCAAGGTGATTACATCGACAAGAGTTTATTAGAATTATTCTGTCTTTGTATGCAATAAAGTTGTCTCCATATAGATATCCCCTACCCTCGCCACCAGGGCCATCACTGCAAGGGTAGAACTGAGAGAAATCTTAAACGTCGAATCCATATCGCCGTTGACAAATCAAAAGGTCCGATCTCAAAATTATTGCCTGGGAAAACTGAGAATTTTTCTCTGTTTGCCTGAGCATAAATTTTGAGATTGACCCTGTTTCATGTAGATGGGACCCTCCCCACTAAAATGGACCAATCTCAATTTAATGTACTCTGGTAAGATTGATTGACGATATAATTAGGAAAAATGCCTCTTCTCTTCTAGGAAATATCTTCAGCTGAACCTCGACCCGAACCTGAGGCTCAACCTAGGCTTTATCTCAAAAGACGAAGAAATAGACGGATCTGGAAATGTCGTGGCTGCCCGGTCTCTATCCGCACTCTACCTTTGCTGTCACCTTATGATTTGATTTTTGTCAAAAAGGAAACGCGGCTAAAACGTCACAAGAAAATGGCTACTGCTACTGATCGTGATTACGTCGAGAACGACGTTCATTACCATGTTGACGAAAAGTGCACGCGGGAACGTCTTGTTTACGAAAATATTGACATCACCCCAGCTGAACGAGACTTTTTAGAACGAAAAGGATTTAAATTGATTAAACGAGTGTAAACTAATGAAATCTTAGACACTATAAATCATGTATATTTCCATAAAATGTTCATCGTCAAATAACCTTTTTAACCTTTCGAAGGTTTTGATAAATTCTCTTTCCCTTTATTTTAGATTAGACTGGTATAGTTTTTATTTTGTTTGATATCAAACTGTTGTCTGCGAATTATTTTCTGAAGTTAAGAATCACTTTTGACGTGGTCTAAAATAAAAAGTATAAAATTTCAAGAATTGACATGAAAAACAGATTTGATTAAACCATTTAACCGAGTCTTTTAATGAGTCTTAAGATTTTATTAATCGCCACTTTGATAGAAAAAGTGCTTATCATTAATTAGAAATTGTTAAAACAGAAAAATAAGAAATGTTAAGCAACTGTTGAAAATTTTTACCTGTAAATTTTAAGTAACTTTTTGAATTGAAATAACCATAACCTTCAAACTAATTGACCAAATTTAAAAAGTTGCTACTCAACCTTAGCAACCTAAACTTAAGCTGAGTCAATTTGATAGGTCCCTAGAAGCTGTCAAACGTCTAAAAAAAATTGAACCACCCGATATTGAAGGTATATTTTACTAAAAATTTGTTTTTCATTAAAAGTTTATTTTTTGTAATTTTAGACATTTTTTTACTTCAGCAAAAACATTTATCTTTTTATGTAGCCATTAAAACCTGGTAAGATGGACGTTTATTTATCTAAAACGTTCGAAAGCCTTTTTCATTATCAGATATGTCCCTTTCAAGGGTCGTCTTTGAAATTTGACATTACCTCCATTTTTATGAAAATTATATAAAACATAATTTCAATTATAAAAAACACTAGCCGGACTAGAATGTCACCCAGTTTATTTTCTTGTTCATATTTTTGCAAAGTATAGAGAAGCAAGAAAAAAATTTAATTTCTTGATTTTTTCTTTATCTTTTATTAAAAAAGACAGATTTCTAAATAGATTTTTGAGAGCTAGTAAATTTAACTAGGTATTATTCATGGAAAACAAAACATTTTGCTTCAAAACCAATATTATCTTCAGTTCTTACTAATTATCCTTATTAATGGTAATAAACGATAATTTTTATTTATATATCATTTTCTTAGTTACCCTAGGGAACTAATTTTTGTGGGAACTAATTTTCTAGGTAAAAAACAAAATTCGAAAAAATTGCATTTCGCCGTTTTGCCCCTACTCTCGGGTTCCTAATAGCCGTCCCCCCCCCCCCCCCGCTAATTAATTTTTCGAAATTTTTCCACCCAGGATATTCTTATTCCAACCCCCCCCCCGCTTATTAATTTTTGGGAAAATGTTTTTGAAAGTTCCCTTTATTGTCTTAATTCTGCTGTATTAGCCTCCTTTTCAAACATTTCCCCCCCCCGCGCTTATTAAATTTTGAGATTTTTTCCAACCCCCCTGCTTATTCCAACCCCCCGGCTATTAGGTACCCGAGAGTATTCGGAAAAATTTCTTTCATTTCCCCAGGGATTTTTGAAAATTATTTCCCTTTTTTAAGGTATTCCGATTTGTCGTTACTCAAATAAAGCATTTCGAGAAGCATTCTTTCCTGGAAAAAAAATTAAGTAATTTAGAGTTTTAAGGTCGCCTTTTCGTTTTGTTTTGATTTCGGACACTCATCACTAATCAGGTTATTATTATAGGAGTATATTTCGCAGGTCTATTGACCTCTATGAAACAATCTAATTCAAATTTACAGTTCATCAATAACGGTCTTTTTACATATTTCTTAAAGTAGAGCTTAGCCCGAGGGCTACCTCTCACTTTCCATACACAGCATTCATTCATTCTTCGTTTTCTCTTTAGCTTTTTCATGCCATTCTTTAACGGTTTCACGTTCTTTCTTGGAGAAGTCATCTGTTACACTGAAATTATCTTCGTTTAGATTATGGACTGAGGCCATAATTCTTTTCTTGTCTTCTTCATTGGCCAACGTTACTTTCAATGGCCGCCATCTTTTCGTCTTGAACATATCATCCTTTCGAGCACCGATTCGTTCTGCAGTGACAATATTTATCTTTAATCCCATACGATTTCCTACAACTTCCTCCACGTAATCTTTGTCACCGGCCCGCTGTTCCTCTTTGTTCTCATCTTTATTTTCACCTAAATGATGGACAATGATGTTACATCTAGTTAAGTTCTTCCAGCGATCTTCTTCTCTTTCTTCTTTTTCATTTTTGATAAATTTCTTGATGATAACCTCCTGTTTCTTCACCTCTTCCTTTGTGATATCTGAATATGTTGCCCGTTTTGGTTCTTTAGCGACGTCTTCTTTGTTCTTCTATAAGTTCCTCTATTTTCTTCTCTAGATTATGCAATCTAGTGTTGAAAACAGATTCAAATACGCATTTTGTGTAGTTCTTCAAAAATGGTTGAAATTTAGCAAAATCAAAAACATGAACGAAAAAACCGACAAAAAGCAAGAAAAACAACCATTTGAAGAAGCTAAACAAAACCAAACATGCACTCCCACCTCCTGCTCAGATGATGATGATCAAAACCGTCTAAAATGCCGAAAATGCCACCGCATCATAGTATGAACCCCCCCCCTTTTTTAAGGGGGGGATCCTAGTTTTCAAGGAAGGCTTTATAGGGGGGGATGGGCAATTTTCCAGTTAAAATGGGGGGTTTGAGCTTATAGGGGGGGATCAAATAAAAATGGGGGGGATAGTAACTTTTTTTTAAAAAAAAATTTTTTTTATGTTATATGTTGATTTAAGTCAATAAAATTTAATATCACATAATTTCGACTTATCTGATTTATTCTCACTGCACTCTGTTTTGAATCAGATTTTGTATTTCCTTGTTTTTTAACTATTGCCAATAATAATGTTCGAATTTTGTGTTTGAACAAAAGCGTTTGAACCCCGGCTCGGACCCCTGTAAATGGTGCGGGATCAAAAAATTTTAAAAATAGGGGGGATACCTTTATAGGGGGGGATGAAATATTAATGGGGGGGTTCAGACCCCTCTGCACACTATGCGCATGGTACACTACGAGTGCACACAATTACCGCTTTATCAGCTGCAAATTTTTGCCAACACTTATAACGAACAATATCTATGTCAGAATTGCGTGCGGATAACACGATCTCTAATGAGTAAAATAGGTGAGAACTCGTATCATATGATGCAGAGGGAGATTGAGAAGAAGGACGACGTCATTAAAAAGCTCAAAAACCAGCTAGCCAAGAACCGCAGCCTTAAGAACGATATCGAAAACATCTTAACCAATAAGATGGCTGACTTTGAAATAAAAACCAAGCAGATTATAAAAGAAGAAATAAAGCAAACGACGAATTACATAGAGAAAACATCAGAAAAAACATACGCTGAAATAACTAAGAAACACAAGGATAATTTCAAATCAGCAGTGAGAGAACACCAACAAGAAAACAAGAATGAAGAAAGAGACATCGAATCAAGAAAACGAAATATTATTATACATGGAATGGTGGAATTAGAGGTAGACAACAAAGAGGAACAACAGGAACAAGACAAAATAGATATTGAAGGTATACTAGGTAACATTGGCGTTCAAGATATCAAACCGTCCCACCATCATCGCATTGGACAAAACCGAAAAGGGCTGCATTGGCGTCCAATCAAGTTGATCTTAAAAAGTATAGAGGAAAAAGAACGGATAATGCAAAATCTGCATAAGCTGAAACGATTCAATGAAATTGGTGGCTTTAGCATCACAGACGACTTCACCATCAACGAAAGAAAAATTATTAAAGATATGTGCCAAAAGGCGAAAAAAATGAATTCAAATAATAACAATTTCGTTTGGCATGTAAGAGGAAGCCCTAAAACAAACCTTCGCCTAGTTCGAAAACCTAGGACAAAGACCAAAACAACGTCTTCTCTTCTGTCCATATCTTCTGACGACTGGACGACAGATGAAGAATTAGACAATTTATAAATCTAAAATTATTTCGTAGAGGTCGATAGACCTGTGAAATATAATTCTATGAATAAAAAAAATATATATTTCGCAACATTTGATGACCTCCATCTTGACATTCTGCTTCCGTTATTGTTTGCGTTATTTGGTTACTTCTGACTCTTTGCTTACTTGTTTTGATTTTTTCCAAAAGTATTGGCGTGACTGTAACACATTTTTTACATTCGAAGCGTCGGCTTTTGTATTGCAGACAAAGCTGAATATGGTATGCGGGAAGCTCCGAACAAGCATAATGAACGAATCTCTGGCATTTCCTACATTGTAACATGTCATTATCCTTTATTATTTCATTCGTGAAGCATTTATTGGCGGTACAGGATCCATATTTTTCAGCATTTTCAGTGGATTTTTCATCGATTGTTGCCATTCTTTTTCATTCATTCGCAAGAGCGTGGCCGTACATATTGTATTTGACGTCAAAAAAAGATTGAAGAAGGAGGACCGATTTTACTTTCAAAAAGTATTTAAATATCTTTTCAGATTTTGCAGGAACAAATCTGCGGTATATTCTCAAAATTTAACTTGGTTGAGAAAGCCGATCTTTGTCTACTTTAATGGGCGACAAGTAATCGGAGGAAGTAACTTGATATGAAGTGCAATTCACGAAAATTCGCAAAATATTGGAATTTTATCCTAAACTAAACGAATATTCTCGCGAAAATTTCTTCCCTTAAGGTAGTCAAATTTTAAATTTCAAATGATATCTTTATATAAAATGCTATGTGGCACGAATCAAATGCTACGTAAAATCAAGGCGATAAAAGGTTGGGTTGGTTTAAAAGAAAATTTAAAGAGAGTCTATTTTGATCGTGTTTTAAATACCTTAAGTGGATTAATTTTTGCGTGGATTTAATTTGGCGAAATAGACACTGAAATGGGTGAGTGGAACCTCTAATTAGCGGGCACCATCGGAGGCCATCCCAGGGTGTCGAAAATACAAAATTGGGGTCTAAAGTACTTATCTGCAGACACTAGGCCATAGAAGAACTGGAATCAGAGCTCGAGTTAGTGACGGGCAAGAGGTTAAATCGAGGTGGTGGGTGCGGACTTGAAGTACCAGTGATTTATGATTTCTTTGGCCCACCTAAATTTGTTGAATGGGTCAAGGGAAAACTGGAAATTTGTAGAAATAATTTGAATAAGAAGAGTAACAAGTGCTTGAAATAAAAATATCTAAAATTTTCTTTTCAATTTTGGACGTCTGTGACCCGTTGGATATTCAATGTCCGCTAATTGGAGAGCTAAAATAGGGGTTTTGGCCATTTCGTGCGATAAAATCTGTCCGCTAATCCGAGGGTCCGCTTAATTGAGTGTCCACCTTTTAGAAACTTTTTTATGAGGATTTTCTCAACTTATACAGGTACGAGCCGGGAAGTATCTTATCCATTTGGTGGACTAACTTTCTTGGGGTTTTTCTTGTTCCTTATGGTAATAAGAATATTTTAAGCTTCTGGGCCACCTGGATTTCTCACCTGGGTATCCATAATGGCAGAATTTTGGTCATGTGACCCCCGTAGGCAAAACTGAAAATTCTTCCAACCCAAATATAAGCATATCATATATCAATCGATCGGAAATTTGATACTGATTAATTTTGAGATAGAAAGTTGGGTCTGAAAACTTTCCTATCTCGAGATATGAACCACTTTCGTTTTCTCAGGTTTGGCTGCAGGTTGTAGGCTTTCATGGAGTATGGCAATTCCTTTAGTCATATCTCAAGAAATATGCTTTTAAACATATCAAAACTTTATGTGGCCCTAGAAAAGGCATTAAAAATTGTTTGTGCAAATTTTCAAAAATTTTGCAGTAAAAATGTGTATTTTACAGACCAGAGTACAATTTCCTTACTTTACCTTTTTCTCTCAAAATTGACCTTTTTGTCTGAAATGAATTAGTGAAATTATGCTTAATAAGGTTTAGAACCACTCGATTCTTCATATTATACTCAGAGAGGTACCTGGGAATATATAAGGGCTAAATGTGTCTGGTCAGCACTTTATAAGCATGTTTTGTTGGTAAGATTTGATCTAAAAAACGGCGAAACTTCCAAGCTATTACTCGAAGATTTGACAAAGTCTCTCATTTTATCTCGACATTAAACAAAGTTAAACCTTATTCTTTAGTTTGACACATGCAAAGAATCAAGAATACATTTAAATCGCTGTGTGTATTTTACAGACCAGAATTAAGTGCTTCTAAAATGTTTAGACTTACCACGGAAAAACCTGAGCTGGAGAATTTTACTGAGTAAAATCCGTCAAGATCCTCTAATTCCTATATCTTTATTTTTCATGCATGTAACGTGAAATCTGTGTAGCCTGTCTTTGAGACTTCGAGAAGTGCTTAGAATTTCCAGAATTGCGTAGCTACATAAGCATAAAATTTTGATGAAATTAGTCTTGCTTTGAGATCACTAAGCTTGGATAGCTTTGTATGCGCCAGACGTCAGACTTTGAATTATTTTCCTAAAAAAGAACAAAGCCCCAAAGTTTTTATTTCTTGCAAGCTTGCTAGACACTAGCACAGATTTGTCGCACAGTCGCTGAACGGCCTGTAGAGTTTCTGTCCACCCTACGACGATCACATGGTATGGGTTACTTACTTACTTACTGCACGATTTAACGTCCGTGGTTCCCAGCATCTGGGGTTGGACGCCTTCCTCTAATGATTGAACGCCAGGCTGCACGATCATTAGTCATGTCGACAGTTGCATTAGCAGATTTGAGGTCGTCTTTTATATTGTCCATCCATCGTTTTTTGGTCTGCCCAAATATTTACCTTCCACGACATGGGAAAGGATTTTCTTTTGCCAACAATCTTCATCCATACGTTGGACATGGCCAAACCAGCGTAGCCTACCTAGACACCTGCTACATAGAATAGAGTTGCTTCCTACACCCTTATAACAAACACCACCAAGGTTGGTCCTAGCAAAGTAGCATTTACTTTTCATTAAGTGAAACACAGCACCGAGTTGGAGTCAGTCCTGATCTCCTAGACGACGGTCAATACTTGGTACACTACTGCGCCTTCACATGGGATAAATCATAACTGGGCGTCTATCTTCCATTGTGTCTTTGAAGCGAGCTTCGTTGCCGCCTGTATTTTAAAATTGGTATAAAAAATCCGTTGATATTCCGTCACGATGCTATTTCTTTGAATTACTTAGGTAAAATGATTAATAAATAGCTTGAAAGTTTGAAAATCTATATATTAATATGCTAAAACGTGTGTGTTTACAACGTTTTATAAAAAGTTTTCGAAAATCTAACAAAGCTCTACAAAGCCTCCTCTTCATGGCATTGAACTTTTTTCTCCTTTCTTTTATAAAATATCGTATAGAATCGTATAGAGTATAGAATCCTATACTCTCAATCCTATATACTCGATATTATTTCATCGGAGTTTTCGCATCTGTTATCTTAACAACAGAGACTTTGTGTAAGTTTTGACGTTGTTAGCAAGGCATTCCCAAGGTAGATAATCAAAACCTATTGTTTCATTTTATGTTTTAACGAGGCGGCAACGAAGCTAGCAGTGCTTACGAAGGAGAAGGATGTCCAGTCGTTTGTTCATGTTCTGACATGATTCTAAAACTTTAAAAACTCATGAGGGGAAAGAAAAATGGGATCACCATCAGCAAGCCATGTCCGAAGCAAATAAGAATTCTAAAATCAAGATTTCTTAATATTATACTTAGATTTTTGTAAGAAAACGGGGATATTTTGGACAGCTTAAAGCATTATTTCATATGGCAATAACTTCTTTAAAGCGCTTTTAGTTAAAATTCCTACAGTCTGGCTTCTTCAACTAGCTGAAGGCGTTGTGTTGCATTCATGTAGTTAACGCGGATATACAATGATGCATTGGACCATTATAATAATAAGCTTCTTATAATTGTAACAGTAACCAGAATAGCCCCAAGCAGGTTCACAAATATGGCTCCATCACTAGGCTTCCTACAATGGCCTAGGATTATCGCCTCTCGAAGCCATATTATGCCGACGTTTTTTGGCCCTACAGACAACACAGATTCTAAGCCCTCTAAATCTCGTTTCATGTATGAACAATAAAGATAAAGGAATTGGCCAATTTTGACGGATTAACTCAGTAAATTCTCAAGTTCGGGTATTTCTGTAGTAATCCAAAGCGGTTTAGAACAAGACAAGCTCCTAGAAGCACTTAAATCTGGTCTGTAAAATACACACTGTAACGATTTACATTATTCATAATTCTTTGCATTAGTCAATCTAAAGAACAGAAGGTTCTCGTTTAATGTTGAGATGCAATGAGAGAATTTTTCATTAATTATTTGGAAATTTCACAGTTTTCGGGATCATGTCTTACCGTAAATCATACTTATAAAGTGCTGACCGGACACATTTAGCCCTTACTTGTTGCTAAGTACCCCTCTGAGTGAGATTACGAAGAAGTGAGTGGTTCTAAACCCTATTGGGAAACATTTCACTCATTCATTTCAGACAAAAAGGCCAATTTTGAGAAAAAAAGATCTTTTTTCGACGGTAAGGAAATTTTACTCTGGTCTGTAAAATACACATTTTTACTGCGAAGTTATTGAAAATTTGCACAAACAATTTTTAATGCCTTTTCTAGGGCCACATAAAGTTTTGATATGTTTAAAGGCATATTTCTTGAGATATGACTAAAAGAATTGCCTCACTCCATGAAAGCCCGCCTACAATTGCAGCCAAACCTGGCCAAACCTGAGAAAACGAAAGTGGTTCATATCTCGAGATAGGAAAGTTTTCAGACCCAACTTTCTATCTCAAAATTAATCAGTATCAAATTTCCGATTGATTGATATATAATATGCCTATATTTGGGCTGGAAGAATTTTCAGTTTTGCCTACGGGGGTCACATGACCAAAAATCCGCCATTATGGATACCCAGGTGAGAAATCCAGGTGGCCCAGAAGCTTAAAATATTCTTATTACCATAAGGAACAAGAAAAACCCCAAGAAAGTTAGTCCACCAAATGGATAAGATACTTCCCGGCTCGTACCTGTATAACTTCAGTTGAGCTAGAATCTGAGAATGTCTGTGTGTGTGTCTGTGTGTCTGTCTGTGTGTCTGTGTGTCTGTCACCAAAACTTTGGGGCAGGCTGGAGACTTCAAAAATGGTCCGATTTGGCTGAAATTTTGCGCACTTGATCCTTGGGCAAATCCCTGGGGGTGTTTTTTTCATTTTTTCAAAATTTTAATTTTTGGGGCCTGGGGACGAGTTTTTCGCCAAAACGAGGCTAAAACTTTGGGGCAGGCTGGAGACTTCAAAAATGGTCCGATTTGGCTGAAATTTTGCGCACTTGATCCTTGGGCAAATCCCTGGGGGTGTTTTTTTCATTTTTTCAAAATTTTAATTTCTGGGGCCTGGGGACGAGTTTTTCGCCTAAACGAGGCTAAAACCCAAAATGCTATAATTTTTCTTAAGCCATTAAGTTTACAATTGGGCCTACAAATGATTTCAAAGATACTGAAGTTGAGCCAGTGCGGTTAGCACGTTCGACAGTGACTAGGAAACGGCTGGGGAAATAAAATTGTCCGCTAATCAGAGGTGTCCGCCCGGGTGTCCGCCTTTTAGAGTGTCCGTTAATTAGAGGTTTTACTATAAGTACTTGAATCGTCATTATATGATATTCTTTTTGTTAAAGCAACGAACAAGATTCGGCAAAGATTCGTTGCTTAATATTGTCTTTGTAAGGTAACGAACAAGATTCGGCAAAGATTCATGAACTAAAGTTGTCTGTGTAAGGAATTGGACAAAATTCGGCAAAGATTAAATGCCTAAATTTGTCTGGGTAAAGCAACGAACAAGATTCGGAAAAGATTAAATGCCTAAAAGATTCCTTGCTTTAAGTTGTCTGTATGAGGTAACGAACAAGATTCGACAAAGATTCGTTGCTTAAAGTTGTCTGTGTAAGGTAAAGAACAAGATTCGGAAAAGATTCTTTGCTTAAAGTTGTCTATGTAAGGTAACGAACAAGATTCGGCAAAGATTCGTTGCTCAAAGTTGTCTATGTAAGGTAACGAACAATCGGCAAGGTTTATTTGCCTAATCTTGGTCTAATAAAGTAATAGACAACAATCAGCAAAATGCAATTGCCCAATCTTGGTCTGGAAAGTTAAAAGTCAACAATCGGCAAGGTTTAATTGCCGAATCTTGGTCTAATAAAGCAAGATTCCGATTGGTCTGGAGAGGTAAAATACAACAATCGGCAAGGTTTAATTGCCTAATCTTGGACTAATAAAGTAAAAGACAACAATCAGCAAGATTCCAATTCAATCAGCAAAGTTCAATTGCCGAATCTTGGTCTGGAGAGGTAAAATACAACATTCGGCAAAGTTTAATTGCCTAATCTTGGTCTAATAAACTAATAGACAACAATCAGCAAGATTCCGATTGCCGAATCTTTGTCTGGAAAGTTAAAAGTCAACAATCGGCAAGGTTTAATTGCCGAATCTTGGTCTAATAAAGTAAAAGACAACAATCAGCAAGATTCCGATTGCCGAATCTTGGTCTGGAAAGTTAAAAGACAACATTCGGCAAGGTTTAATTGCCTAATCTTGGTCTAATAATGTAAAAGACAACAATCGGCAAGGTTTCGATTGCCTAATCTTGGTCTAATAATGTAAAAGACAACAATCGGCAAGGTTTAATTGCCTAATCTTGGTCTGGAAAGTTAAAAGTTAATAATCGGCAAGGTTTAATTGCCTAATCTTGGTCTAATAAAGTAATAGACAACAATCAGCAAGATTCCGATTGCCGAATTTTGGTCTGGAAAGTTAAAAGTCAACAATCGGCAAGGTTTCGATTGCCTAATCTTGGTCTAATAAAGTAAAAGACAACAATCAGCAAGGTTTAATTGCCTAATCTTGGTCTGATAAAGTAAAAGACAACAATCAGCAAGATTCCGATTGCCGAATCTTGGTCTGGAAAGTTAAAAGACAACATTCGGCAAGGTTTAATTGCCTAATCTTGGTCTGGAAAGTTAAAAGTTAATAATCGGCAAGGTTTAATTGCCTAATCTTGGTCTAATAAAGTAATAGACAACAATCAGCAAGATTCCGATTGCCGAATTTTGGTCTGGAAAGTTAAAAGTCAACAATCGGCAAGGTTTCGATTGCCTAATCTTGGTCTAATAAAGTAATAGACAACAATCAGCAAGATTCCGATTGCCTAATCTTGGTCTGGAAAGTTAAAAGTCAACATTCGGCAAGGTTTAATTGCCTAATCTTGGTCTAATAATGTAAAAGACAACAATCGGCAAGGTTTCGATTGCCGAATCTTGGTCTAATAATGTAAAAGACAACAATCGGCAAGGTTTAATTGCATAATCTTGGTCTGGAAAGTTAAAAGTTAACAATCGGCAAGGTTTAATTGCCTAATCTTGGTCTAATAAAGTAAAAGACAACAATCAGCAAGATTCCGATTGCCGAATCTTGGTCTGGAAAGTTAAAAGACAACATTCGGCAAGGTTTAATTGCCTAATCTTGGTCTAATAATGTAAAAGACAACAATCGGCAAGGTTTCGATTGCCTAATCTTGGTCTAATAAAGTAAAAGACAACAATCAGCAAGGTTTAATTGCCTAATCTTGGTCTAATAATGTAAAAGACAACAATCGGCAAGGTTTCGATTGCCGAATCTTGGTCTAATAATGTAAAAGACAACAATCGGCAAGGTTTAATTGCCTAATCTTGGTCTAATAAAGTAATAGACAACAATCAGCAAAATGCAATTGCCCAATCTTGGTCTGGAAAGTTAAAAGTCAACAATCGGCAAGGTTTAATTGCCTAATCTTGGTCTAATAAAGTAAAAGACAACAATCAGCAAGATTCCGATTGCCGAATCTTGGTCTGGAAAGTTAAAAGATAACATTCGGCAAGGTTCAATTGCCTAATCTTGGTCTAATAAAGTAAAAGACAACAATCAGCAAGATTCCGATTGCCGAATCTTGGTCTGGAAAGTTAAAAGTCAACAATCGGCAAGGTTCAATTGCCTAATCTTGGTCTAATAAAGTAAAAGACAACAATCAGCAAGATTCCGATTGCCGAATCTTGGTCTGGAAAGTTAAAAGACAACATTCGGCAAGGTTTAATTGCCTAATCTTGGTCTAATAATGTAAAAGACAACAATCGGCAAGGTTTCGATTGCCTAATCTTGGTCTAATAAAGTAAAAGACAACAATCAGCAAGGTTTAATTGCCTAATCTTGGTCTAATAATGTAAAAGACAACAATCGGCAAGGTTTCGATTGCCGAATCTTGGTCTAATAATGTAAAAGACAACAATCGGCAAGGTTTAATTGCCTAATCTTGGTCTGGAAAGTTAAAAGTTAATAATCGGCAAGGTTTAATTGCCTAATCTTGGTCTAATAAAGTAATAGACAACAATCGGCAAGGTTTCGATTGCCTAATCTTGGTCTAATAAAGTAAAAGACAACAATCGGCAAGGTTTCGATTGCCTAATCTTGGTCTAATAAAGTAAAAGACAACAATCAGCAAGATTCCGATTGCCGAATTTTGGTCTGGAAAGTTAAAAGTCAACAATCGGCAAGGTTTAATTGCCTAATCTTGGTCTAATAATGTAATAGACAACAATCAGCAAAATGCAATTGCCGAATCTTGGTCTGGAAAGTTAAAAGACAACATTCGGCAAGGTTTAATTGCCTAATCTTGGTCTAATAATGTAAAAGACAACAATCGGCAAGGTTTCGATTGCCTAATCTTGGTCTAATAAAGTAAAAGACAACAATCGGCAAGGTTTCGATTGCCTAATCTTGGTCTAATAAAGTAAAAGACAACAATCAGCAAGATTCCGATTGCCGAATCTTGGTCTGGAAAGTTAAAAGTCAACAATCGGCAAGGTTTTGTTTGCCTAATCTTGGTCTAATAAAGTAAAAGGGCGTAAAAGACAACAATCAGCAAGATTCAAATTGCCGACGAATCTTGGTCTGGAAAGTTAAAAGACAACATTCGGCAAGGTTTAATTGCCTAATATTAGTCTCGAGAAGTAAAAAGCCAGTTTTCGGCAAGGTTTCATTCGTTGCTTTAAAAAAATCGGGTCTAAAGTTATCTGTGTGAGATAACGGACAAGATTCGGCAAGATATTTTTGTTGCCTAATCTTGGCTATTATCAGTTGATGCCCGTTTGATAGATTTGAGCATGCGCAACTGTTTTAGATAGATTTGAGCATGCGCAACTGTTTTAGATAGATTTGGGCATGCGTAACTAGTGTTTTTTTTTTACAACAAGGACTAAATAGGCTTGAAATCTTTTCTTCTTGAACACGTTCCTTATATTAAATTGGGTTTTTTCAGTTGTACATCGATTTTATCTGGAACATTTCTTCGATAATCTCGTTTACGATTTTTAAAAAACCCGACTCGTGCACCGCTTGCGATGCCTGAGACAACATTAGGCAGGAGCGCCCAAGATTAGGCAGGCAGACAACATTAGGCAAGCGGACAAGATTAGGCGGAACAGTTAGATCGAATCGTCGAATACACGAAAGATAACTCCTAACTCGTATTTTTACCCTCGAAAAAATAAAAAAATTGCTTTTCTCAGACAATGATGGGCAAGGTATATAAGATACATAAAAA
>NW_027103736.1:110294-125405 GCF_902728285.1 Clytia hemisphaerica | reverse complement strand
TTTGTAATAAATATAATCATTGAACTTTATCAAACAAAATCAAACGATGTAGCTGTTCGATTACCAAACCTGATGAACAGCTATCAAACTTTACAAAAATTTCTTGATAAGTTCGATTTAGTTGGATGACTGTTCTTTGTTCAATGAAGTTTGATTGGTGTTCGATAAGGTTCGATTGATGTTTGATGAGTTTGATTTAAGTTTGATGTGGTTCGATAACAGACCTTTTTTCAAAGAGGATGTCCTGTTGAATAATTATGTAGTCCAGCCATAAAAACAATGATAGATAGAGCCATGTATAATTACTGTATCATGCATATTGTAATAATTATGCATGGTTTCATCATTGTTTTTCTGCTGGACTACATAATTATTCAACAGGGTGGCCTCTTTGAAAAAAGGTCTATATTGTGTCGGATTGATTCTACCTTTCTTTACCTTCCAGAAAATTACGAGGTTGTTTAATCAAAACGCAAGCGCCGTGTAATGTGCAGTGGAAATTGATCTTGCTGTCCAATATAATAAGGATTCCAAGCCAGACAGTGATGTAATTTGCATGGCAAATATGTACCTTTGTAACGACCAACCAAATCGTAAAAGAGCTTGTAAAAGCTCTAGCTTGTCCCATCCGATGGGATAGATATTGGGTGGTCCGTTGGATGGTCCAAGAGCTACACCACCTCGGAATATATATAAAATAAAATTGGGCGGCAAGGTATAAGTCCAACTAAGCGAACCAACATAACTTCAAACTTAAACTTCGATCTTAATCGAACTAATCGAACCTCAATCGGATTCATCGCTCGAACTGCGATCAAACTTTATCGAACTATAATCGTATAAATCGAGCATTCATTGAACTTTACGAGAGTTCCCAGTTCTATAGGTGTTCGATTGGTTTTGGTAATCGAACAGCTATAGCTCAATAGGGTGCGATTAAGTTTGATTAGTTTGATAATCTAACAGTTCGATTGACACCGCCTGGCGCTGGGGAAGAGTGGTTTATAATTTATAGAAAGCTTCTTTTGATGTTTATTACATACAATTTAAGATTCCCTTAACATTCTAGTCATTGCTGAAGGTATAAAGATTCATAACTCATGTCAATATGATGTTTATGGCTCCAATCCTTTTTAGCATTTTGGCAGAATAGGGAAAATAACAGACCTTTCAAATATGAGGCTTGTAGAACAACAATAAGAAACAAATTTTTATAAATTATGTCAAAATTTACCTTGAGATAGTTTGCACAGCTAATCCTGTAAAGGAAGAAGGTCTTTGAAAAGTCTTCAGGTTGGATTATGAGGATATAATTCAAGCTTTGATTCTCCATTCCTGAGGGTCAATCCATCGCCATTTTGTTTTTACGAATGTGAATCATTTTCCCGATAATCAATATTTCACAGACCGTTACCGGTACACCCGCCATTTGCTGAAAGTGGGCCGCTGAGGTTTTTTCCGTAAAATAACTTTTGACCGGACACGTGACATCATATTTTCTAAAACTACCGCGGCGAAAACGAAAGTGAAATTGCTTATTTGCGATGAGTTAGGCGAGCAAATGAAAACCTTCGAAAGAAAAAGAACTTAGACTGTAATCGAAACCTCGACTTGGAAACCCTTATAGTAGGGGGAATTTTGTTCGATTTTTTGGAATCGCTTGAAATACACTTGTTATACATTTTTGGAAAGCTAAGGGGTAATTTTTTTTCGGACACTTTGTGTGATTTTCGGACAAATATGATGGTCTCAGGCAAAAATCATAGGGTTAAAAATTAATGAAAATTTTTAGCTAGAGAAAACGGAGACCTGTTGTATATTTTTGGAAAGCTCTCAAAAAATTAAGATTAGAGATTATTGTAAGTATAGGTGATTTCTGTACCTAACTCGAGATATTAACCCTTGAAACCGTGTTTTTCAGCCAGAAACAGCTATTTTGTCCAGTTTTTGCGCTTTTTGAAGCTCAATATCTCGAGTCATTCAAAATCATTCATTTCTATTCAATTTTACTTTTATCTTGAGCAGCTTTCTTAATAATCTTGTTTCAATTTTTAAGATACTGAAAAATGTCAAAAAATAAAATCAACAATTACACGGGACCTAAAAGACTTTCTTACGAATTCAAATTGATGTCATCTTCTGAAGAATCCGAGGAGTTTGATTTTGAGGCCTTCAATTCTGGTCAACCTCCAAAGAGAACAAAGAAACAAACTAAACCAAATTTGAAGCGTTCCAAGAGGGAAGGCATGTGCATGCTATCTGGAGATGAGAGCAAATCTGAATCTTCCCAAACAGAACAATTTCAAGAAAAACTGAGAGTTGAAAGTCCTAAAAAAAGCAATATTAAAAAGAAAGAGGAAAGCAAAAACTTGATCAGTATCAAAGATGATAAAATAATAGACACATTTATCAAAAATTTCAAGGCATGATATGATGAGAATTCTTTGTCGAGTTTGTCTATATGCCTTTGCATTTGAGAAATTTGGGTTTGTATTGTATTGATACCTAACAAATAAATATTTATATTCAAATATATGTTGTAGAAAAAATTTACTTAGTTCATTAGCTTGTGGAATATATATAATACCAATTTCGATAAGAAGCTTATCAATTTCAAGAAATGTGAATGTCAATTTTATTCAAGTCTAAGTCTCTACTAATTAATGTCAAGATTAAAAATGTGGGATATCAACATTCCTGTTACAGGTTTTAGTCAATTTGTTACATCTTGATACACTTTGATGCTACCTAATACACCTTTTTACATGTTTTCATAGGGAAGGTTCGAAAATAGTCTTGTTACAATCGAAGATAAGATGATGATTTTTGATGACTCAGCAAAAGTTTCTTATTACATATCAGGCAATTTTCATTACAGCTTAGTACCCCTTTTTCATTCGTCTACACCTTATTACAGATCGAGGATAAGATGATGATTTTTGATGACTCAGCAAAAGTTTCCTATTATAAATCAGGCAATTTTCATTACAGCTTAGTACCCCTTTTTCATTCGTCTACACCTTATTACAGATCGAGGATAAGATGATGATTTTTGATGACTCAGCAAAAGTTTCTTATTACAAATCAGGCAATTTTTATTACAGCTTTGTACCCCTTTTTCATTCGTCTACACCTTATTACAGATCGAGGATAAGATGATAATTTTTGACGACTCAGCTAAAGTTTCCTATTATAAATCAGGCAATTTTTATTACAGCTTTGTACCCCTTTTTCATTCTTCTACACCTCATTACAGATCGAAGATAAGATGATAATTTTTGACGACTCAGCTAAAATTTCTTATTACAAATCAGGCAATTGTTATTACAGCTTTGTACGCCTTTTTCATTGTTCTACACCTTATTACACATCTGAGATAAGATGATGATTTTTGAAGAAATAAGCATTCGAAAGAATTCAAAAATAGTTGTAATAAGCCGTAGAAGCTTAAATAAAATGTCGAAACTTATAATAAAATTGCCTCCACATGTAATAAGACATTTTGCTGACTCAGCATTCCATATATCTCAAAGATGGTTGTAATAAGCTGTAGAAGCTTGAATTAAATGTCAAAACTTGTAGTAAAAATGCCTCCAAATTTAATAAGAAATTATGCTGATTCAGCATTCGAAAGATTTCAAAGATAGTTGTAAAAATGACGTCAATTTAACGTCCATCTAACGTCCATAACATTAATGCAACATTAGACTTGTAATAAACCGTAGAAGGGTGATTACAAAACTTGTAGTAAAAATGCCTCCGCATGTAATAAGAAATTATGATGACTCGGCATTCGAAAGATATCGAATGTCCATAACATTAATGCGACATTAGACTTGTAATAAGCCGTATAAAATGTCAAAACTTGTAATAAAATTGCCTCCACATGTAATAAGAAATTTTGCTGATTCAGCATTCCATATATCTCAAAGATGGTTGTAATAAGCTGTAGAAGCTTGAATTTAATGTCAAAACTTGTAGTAAAAATGCCTCCACATGTAATAAGAAATTATGTTCATTCAGCATTTGGAAGATTTCAAAGATAGTTGTAAAAATGACGTCATTTTAACGTCGACCTAACGTCCATAACATTAATGCGACATTAGACTTGTAATAAGCTGTAGAAGCTTGAATTAAATGTCAAAACTGTAGTAAAAATGCCTCCACATGTAATAAGAAATTATGCTGATTCAGCATTCGATATATCTCAAAGATGGTTGTAATAAGCTGTAGAAGCTTGAATTAAATGTCAAAACTTGTAGTAAAAATGCCTCCGCATGCAATAAGAAATTATGCTGATTCAGCATTGATGGTTGTAATAACCTGTAGAAGCTTGAATTAAATGTCAAAACTTGTAGTAAAAATGCCTCCACATGTAATAAGAAATTATGCTGACTCGGCATTCGATATATCTCAAAGATGGTTGTAATAAGCTGTAGAAGCTNGGGCTCTGTCCATAGTGAATTTTTCAGAATTGTCGTGTATAAATTGTGTTTTTCTGACTGATGTAACCAACAAAAGTATGACGTGTTATACTTTTTCTGTTAGGCCAACTATTCCTGAATCTGAAAATTCAAAAAATGCATTGCAAAAATTTGATGAAGAAGAAAATGAAGACATTTGCGAAGACTAACTATTTTAACTTTGAGGACCTTAGTTTCGGCGAAGAAAAAACATTTTGAAAAGATCTTTGCACTAGAGGGTGTATCTTTAACCAAACTATCTATAGATTTTCGGAAATTTTTTGTAAAAGCTTATTTGTCTCAAAATATTGAAAATAGTGCTTTTTGACCAATTTTTCATCCCAATTTTTCATAGAAAAACAGCTATAACTTTTGATGCATTAATTTAGAAAATTTTTCCGAAAAATTTAAAACAGCTCAATTCTTTGCTGACAGTTTGAAAAAATTTTGAAACAAAAAGGTTAATTACCCATTAAAACTTAGCACTTTTTATAAAAGAAGGTGATGCAACATATTATTAACGTCTTTTTAAAGTTCATAACGTCATTTTTGCAATTAAATTCTTAATTAGTCTTAAGGGATTTGATTAAAAAGCAACTTATAAAGGCAATTATTTGTTAAAAGTGTTAAAGAACCTAAAACAACATTTTTATGTTCAAATACTGAAATCAATTTTTCGACTATGGTCAGAGCCCTTAAAACTTAGGACTTTAGGATCTGAGGATCCAAAAGTTCAAAAATGGTCCAGTAGGGCTTGAAATATAGCCTAGAAACCAATAAATCCCTCCCAGATCGAAATACTCGATGAAATCAAGTTGAAGGCCTAAAAATTGACATTCTCGCTCGAACTTCAATTTTCGAAAAATTGTAAATTAGCCAAAATATAAGTGCCAATATTATGACACACTGATTGTAGAAATTTTGGTTGAAGATAACATTTTGGATAGTAAAATTTTAGTGCGTGAATAGTAAAATTTTGGTTGAATACTAAAATTTTGGATGAATAGTAAAATCGTAATTTTACTACAAATAAAAAAACCATACACCTTTGTTTCACAAATTTTGGCAAAATTTTCAAAATAACGAGTCCCATGTAGCACATCTGTTTGTCTCCAAGGGTACAGTACGGATCAATATGCCTATAATATAAGTTCCTCGAATGTTGTAAAGTAGAATCAACGTTACTTTTGTAAAAATGTTATTGCGTAAATAAAGCCGTGATGACGTCACTATAACCCGTTGTCCCGGAAAAATAAATAAATAAATAATAAAAAAAAACATATTTATATAGGCTGGCCATGGAATAATTTTCAAACTTTTAGGCAGTTTGAAAATTGTCTCACCCAGGGGCCACTTTGGGGGAAGGGGACAAGAACGGTGGTAAGAGTAACAAGAACAAGAACGAGAAAAAAGAACAGGATAAAGAAATATAACAATACGGTTTTGTTAGTCGAGGAAGTGAATTGAATTTCTGAACTGGTATATTGATTTGGTAGTTTTGATTTCAGTTGGGAGGCCATTCCATAATAAAGAGCCAGAATTAATAAATGTTCGATCAGTGAAACGAGTCTTAGATAAAGGCACCACAACATTGTTTTCAACAGCAAACCTTGTTCTCTGATGTCTGCCACTGACGAGATTCACCTCGTTACAGAGGTAGCTTGGTGCAATTTTGTGAATGCCATTGAACATTATAATGGCTTTGTTAATCTCTGCCATTTGTTGGAAATTTCTGTTTAGAGAAGCTACTCGATTAACATTACGCATTAAAGATTCGAATTTATTACGATTTGCAGCTGGCATAGCACTCCAAGAGTTGGAACAGTAATTGATACCTTACTGTAGTTAATTTCTGGTCTGTTCCTGTATTTAAGGAACTCGCAAGGAACCTTTATCTGAAGAACTCTTTGATCACTAAGGATGACTTTGTTCTGTGTTGTTTTTCATAAAGGAATAAACTGTTCAATAAGGAATGGTTTAAACTCCAATTTCAAAATTGTGTTTCAATTGTTCCTTTGTTCCTTTATAGGATGAATTATTTGTTCTTTTCGTGTTGACAGATAATTTGTTCTCTTACAAAGGAATAAGATGTATACTTTCGCTAAGGAGCAAATTTGTTCTTTCTTCAATTTTATAACAAGGAACAATTTGTACACAAATGTATTTTGAATAATAGAATATTGAGTTCCTTATTAACTTTCTATTGCGGGAACGAAATAATGACTAATGTCAAGTTTTTATATTCCCTTGACGTTTGATTTTCCTCTCCCTATTGGAGAACAAGTTTGCTAACGGTGGGAATATATTGGTCGTTTAGCTTACGGGGGTCAATTGAACGATTCTATTCTTTATTTCGAACAAATAAAAAGTAAAATGAAACCCCCTGTAAAGATTTGACAAGAAAAAACATAAAAGGCTCTTCTCAAATCAGGTCATTCATAATGCGTCGCCCAAGGCGACTCCAGGTCAACTGGAAGAGCTTAGTGGGAGCTGCACATGGTAAAAGAACGCTAAAACTCCGACCAAACCAGCGGGACCTTTACACGTGTCCTATAAAGCTATGTTTACATGGTGACTTCAAAAGTTGCAGAGGGTTGAGAAAGCATATCAACACTAAACATCCTTGGTACTATTACTTTGACGAGCAGCCTGAAGTTAAACGTGAGGACATGACTGACTTTCCTGTTGCACCAAAGAGAGCATCTACTGCCGGTAAGCCGTCTTTTTCATTGGATGAAGGAATTGGAAGAGACTTTTTAACTTGGCTTGGAACATCTTGTGGAGGTGGAAAAAGCAATAAGGAGGCTAGACAGATTGGCAAACGAGCTATGAAATATTTTATGCATGCCATGGGTAACAATGAAAATGACATTGACCTAACTAACGAATTTGTTGACTGTTGTTTGTCATCTGCTTCAATTTTCATATCGTTTCTAAAAGTGATAGAAGAAGAATGGAAAGTTGGTCCCTCCGGTGCTGTAAACTACGTAAAGTGTATTACAGATTTCATTGATTTTCGAAAAGCAAATGGAGTTTCTGACAATACTCTTCGTTGCTTCACAGTTGTGGAAGTTTATCTCAGGCGAGCAAATGAAAACCTTCGAAAGAAAAAGAACTTAGACTGTAATCGAAACCTCGACTTGGAAACCCTTATCGCCAGAAACAGCTGGGCAACGTTGGAGGAAATGGAAGTGGTCATACCTTTTCACATGAAACAGTTCAAAAAGATAATTGAAAAGTGTTCTGAAAGCCACGAAGCAAGATTTCTAACGAAAGGTGAATTGGTCTTCTGTATTCGATTCATCACAACTTTGCTTTTCCTCCGAGTTAAATGCTCAAGACCTATGACGTACCAGTTTCTCACGGTTGAAATGGTTAACAAAGCAAGAAATAATGGTGGATTTGTCGATCAAAGAGAGTTCAAAACAGCATCAAGGTATGATTATGGTTCTAAAGAATTTGTATTAGATTAAGACAAAGTCTACTTTTTCTGCTTGATATCCTAATTTTAAGAAACGATGATTTTTGATCTAATAAATGATACCATACATTTTATATCACTTACTGTATCTTTAAATCAAAGTTTAATTCTCATTTAAATCATATCTATCATATGATAATTATTATTTTGTTATGATATTTAAACTGTTTTATTAATAGTATAATATAATAACAATGCATGTTTATTGTTTTAAGGTATATCTTCGACACTTTGATATTATCAGACGATACGATAGAGATTATTGATTTGTACTTAGAGTACATCCGACCGACCTCGTCTCAATCCACAATGCGACTTCCTTCTACTCTCAACAAATGGAACTCAATTTCAATCCTTGACTTCAGCTATGACGATCCTCGTTCATGAAGCCATTGGCAAGCACATCAACCCAACTCGTTATAGGCAAATAGTCGAAACGGAAAGCAGCGAAAGGCTTAACTTGGAAGAGCAACATTATATCACCGAAGATCAAAAGCACAGCTCTACTGTAGCTAAAATACACTACAAGAAGACTCAATCGAGGATCGTTGCAGTAGAGGGACGTAAATGTATGGAAAAGATGACAAAGGACGCAAGGTCTGACGGCAACAAAAACCTTGTTGAAATGTTTAATAATATATCTTGTTCTTTCGATAACGACGTATTGAGTCATAGTCGACGCATAATAGAAGGTATGAAACCTAACGCTCAAAATTCGATTTCGAGTGCTTCTTGCTCATCAAGCCATATGGAAGTTGATACCGATCCATACCAACCAGTGAGTGAATCACTAAACGAATCGACAGATATGGTCATCACAGAAACTTTTCCTACTAATAACACTCCAGCCGTGGCTGATGTACAGGAAGTCAGCATCTTAAATATACCAAATGACAATATTGTTATCAAAAAGGAGGCTGCTCGACAACAAACTAACAGAAAACAACCTAAAAATGTGAAATTCACTAGTGCAGAAGATCATTGTTTAAAGCAGGGCATCGAAAAATACGGTCGTAAATCATGGGCTATAATTTTGAAAGACCCTAACTTAAAGTTTCATGAAACTAGAACTAGAGATTCTTTGAGGGTTAGAGCTGATAGTGCTTGCTTTAGAAAGCTTTTTAATGATAATAAATAATTGTAAATATTATATCAAATGTGATAAAATGTATTATGATATTTCATTCATTTCTATTCAATTTTACTTTTATCTTGAGCAGCTTTCTAAATAATCTTGTTTCAATTTTTAAGATAACTGAAAAATGTCAAAAAAATAAAATCAACAATTACACGGGACCTAAAAGACTTTCTTACGAATTCAAATTGATGTCATCTTCTGAAGAATCTGAGGAGTTTGATTTTGAGGCTTTCAATTCTGGTCAACCTCCAAAGAGAACAAAGAAACAAACTAAACCAACTTTGAAGCGCTCCAAGAGGGAAGGCATGTGCATGCTATCTGGAGATGAGAGCAAATCTGAATCTTCCCAAACAGAACAATTTCAAGAAAAGCTGAGAGTTGAAAGTCCTAAAAAAAATAGCAAAATTAAAAAGAAAGAGGAAAGCAAAAACTTGATCAGTATCAAAGATGATAAAATAATAGACACATTTATCAAAAATTTCAAGGCATGATATGATGAGAATTCTTTGTCGAGTTTATCTATATGCCTTTGCATTTGAGAAATTTGGGTTTGTATTGTATTGATACCTAACAACTAAATATTTATATTCAAAAATATGTTGTAGAGAAAATTTACTTAGTTCATTAGCTTGTGGAATATATATATAATACCAATTACGATAAGAAGCTTATCAATTTCAAGAAATGTGAATGTCAATTTTATTCAAGTCTAGGTTTCTACTAATTAATATCAAGATTAAAAATGTGGGATATCAACATTCCTGTTACAGGTTTTAGTCAATGTGTTACATCTTGATACACTTTGATACTACCTAATACACCTTGTTACAGGTTTTCATATGAAGTTTTCATATGAAGTTCGAAAATAGTCTTGTTACAATCGAAGATAAGACGATGATTTTTGATGACTCAGCAAATATTTCTTATTACAAATCAGGCAATTCTTATTACAGCTTTGTACCCCTTTTTCATTCTTCTACACCTTATTACACATCTGAGATAAGATGATGATTTTTTGATGACTCAGCAAAAATTTCTTATTACAAATCAGGCAATTCTTATTACAGCTTTGTACCCCTTTTTCATTCTTCTACACCTTATTACACATCTGAGATAAGATGACGATTTTTGATGACTCAGCAAAAATTTCTTATTACAAATCAGGCAATTCTTATTACAGCTTTGTACCCCTTCTTCATTCTTCTACACCTTATTACAGATCTGAGATAAGATGATGATTTTTGATGACTCAGCAAAAATTTCTTATTACAAATCAGGCAATTCTTATTACAGCTTTGTACCCCTTTTTCATTCTTCTACACCTTATTACACATCTGAGATAAGATGACGATTTTTGATGACTCAGCAAAAATTTCTTATTACAAATCAGGCAATTCTTATTACAGCTTTGTACCCCTTCTTCATTCTTCTACACCTTATTACAGATCTGAGATAAGATGATGATTTTTGATGACTCAGCAAAAATTTCTTATTACAAATCAGGCAATTCTTATTACAGCTTTGTACCCCTTCTTCATTCTTCTACACCTTATTACACATCTGAGATAAGATGACGATTTTTGATGACTCAGCAAAAATTTCTTATTACAAATCAGGCAATTCTTATTACAGCTTTGTACCCCTTCTTCATTCTTCTACACCTTATTACACATCTGAGATAAGATGACGATTTTTGATGACTCAGCAAAAATTTCTTATTACAAATCAGGCAATTCTTATTACAGCTTTGTACCCCTTCTTCATTCTTCTACACCTTATTACACATCTGAGATAAGATGACGATTTTTGATGACTCAGCAAAAATTTCTTATTACAAATCAGGCAATTCTTATTACAGCTTTGTACCCCTTCTTCATTCTTCTACACCTTATTACAGATCTGAGATAAGATGATGATTTTTGATGACTCAGCAAAAATTTCTTATTACAAATCAGGCAATTCTTATTACAGCTTTGTACCCCTTCTTCATTCTTCTACACCTTATTACACATCTGAGATAAGATGACGATTTTTGATGACTCAGCAAAAATTTCTTATTACAAATCAGGCAATTCTTATTACAGCTTTGTACCCCTTCTTCATTCTTCTACACCTTATTACACATCTGAGATAAGATGACGATTTTTGATGACTCAGCAAAAATTTCTTATTACAAATCAGGCAATTCTTATTACAGCTTTGTACCCCTTTTTCATTCTTCTACACCTTATTACAGATCTGAGATAAGATGACGATTTTTGATGACTCAGCAAAAATTTCTTATTACAAATCAGGCAATTCTTATTACAGCTTTGTACCCCTTTTTCATTCTTCTACACCTTATTACACATCTGAGATAAGATGACGATTTTTGATGACTCAGCAAAAATTTCTTATTACAAATCAGGCAATTCTTATTACAGCTTTGTACCCCTTTTTCATTCTTCTACACCTTATTACAGATCTGAGATAAGATGACAATTTTTGATGACTCAGCAAAAATTTCTTATTACAAATCAGGCAATTCTTATTACAGCTTTGTACCCCTTCTTCATTCTTCTACACCTTATTACACATCTGAGATAAGATGACGATTTTTGATGACTCAGCAAAAATTTCTTATTACAAATCAGGCAATTCTTATTACAGCTTTGTACCCCTTTTTCATTCTTCTACACCTTATTACAGATCTGAGATAAGATGACGATTTTTGATGACTCAGCAAAAATTTCTTATTACAAATCAGGCAATTCTTATTACAGCTTAGTACCCCTTTTTCATTCTTCTACACCTTATTACTGATCGAAAATAAGATGACGATTTTTAATGACTCAGCAAAAATTTCTTATTACAAATCAGGCAATTCTTATTACAGCTTTGTACCCCTTCTTCATTCTTCTACACCTTATTACAGATCGAAAATAAGATGACGATTTTTAATGACTCAGCAAAAATTTCTTATTACAAATCAGGCAATTCTTATTACAGCTTTGTACCCCTTCTTCATTCTTCTACACCTTATTACACATCTGAGATAAGATGACGATTTTTGATGACTCAGCAAAAATTTCTTATTACAAATCAGGCAATTCTTATTACAGCTTTGTACCCCTTCTTCATTCTTCTACACCTTATTACAGATCTGAGATAAGATGATGATTTTTGATGACTCAGCAAAAATTTCTTATTACAAATCAGGCGATTCTTATTACAGCTTTGTACCCCTTCTTCATTCTTCTACACCTTCTTACACATCTGAGATAAGATGACGATTTTTGATGATTCAGCATTCGAAAGAATTCAAGAATAGTTGTAATAAGCCGTAGAAGCTTAAATAAAATGTCAAAACTTGTAATAAAATTGCATCCACATGTAATAAGAAATTTTGCTGATTCAGCATTCGAAAGATTTCAAAAATAGTTGTAATAAGCTGTAGAAGTATGATTAAAATGTTAAAACTTGTAGTAAAAGTGCCTCCACATGTAATAAGAAATTATGCTGATTCAGCATTCGAAAGATTTCAAAAATAGTTGTAATAAGCTGTAGAAGGGTGATTAAAATGTCAAAACTTGTAGTAAAAATGCCTCCGCATGTAATAAGAAATTTTGCTGATTCAGCATTCGAAAGATTTCAAAAATAGTTGTAATAAGCTGTAGAAGGGTGATTAAAATGTTCAAAACTTGTAGTAAAAGTGCCTCCACATGTAATAAGAAATTATGCTGATTCAGCATTCGAAAGATTTCAAAAATAGTTGTAATAAGCTGTAGAAGGGTGATTAAAATGTCAAAACTTGTAGTAAAAATGCCTCCGCATGTAATAAGAAATTTTGCTGATTCAGCATTCGAAAGATTTCAAAAATAGTTGTAATAAGCTGTAGAAGGGTGATTAAAATGTCAAAACTTGTAGTAAAAATGCCTCCGCATGTAATAAGAAATTTTGCTGATTCAGCATTCGAAAGATTTCAACAATAGTTGTAATAAGCTGTAGAAGGGTGATTAAAATGTCAAAACTTGTAGTAAAAATGCCTCCGCATGTAATAAGAAATTTGCTGATTCAGCATTCGAAAGATTTCAAAAATAGTTGTAATAAGCTGTAGAAGGGTGATTAAAATGTCAAAACTTGTAGTAAAAATGCCTCCACATGTAATAAGAAATTTTGCTGATTCAGCATTCGAAAGATTTCAAAAATAGTTGTAATAAGCTGTAGAAGGGTGATTAAAATGTCAAAACTTGTAGTAAAAGTGCCTCCACATGTAATAAGAAATTATGCTGATTCAGCATTCGAAAGATTTCAAAAATAGTTGTAATAAGCTGTAGAAGGGTGATTAAAATGTCAAAACTTGGAGTAAAAATGCCTCCGCATGTAATAAGAAATTTTGCTGATTCAGCATTCGAAAGATTTCAAAAATAGTTGTAATAAGCTGTAGAAGTATGATTAAAATGTTAAAACTTGTAGTAAAAGTGCCTCCACATGTAATAAGAAATTTTGCTGATTCAGCATTCGAAAGATTTCTAAAATAGTTGTAATAAGCTGTAGAAGGGTGATTTAAATGTCAAAACTTGTAATAAAAGTGCCTCCACATGTAATAAGAAATTATGCTCATTCAGCATTCGAAAGATTTCAAAAATAGTTGTAATAAGCTGTAGAAGGGTGATTAAAATGTCAAAACTTGTAGTAAAAATGCCTCCGCATGTAATAAGAAATTATGCTGACACGGCATTCGAAAGATATCGAATGTCCATAACATTAATGCAACATTAGACTTGTAATAAGCCGTAGAAGGGTGATTAAAATGTCAAAACTTGTAGTAAAAATGTCTCCGCATGTTATAAGAAATTTTGCTGATTCAGCATTCGAAAGATTTCAAAGATAGTTGTTATAAGCTGTAGAAGTATGATTAAAATGTTAAAACTTGTAGTAAAAGTGCCTCCACATGTAATAAGAAATTATGCTGATTCAGCATTCGAAAGATTTCAAAAATAGTTGTAATAAGCTGTAGAAGGGTGATTAAAATGTCAAAACTTGTAGTAAAAATGCCTCCGCATGTAATAAGAAATTTTGCTGATTCAGCATTCGAAAGATTTCAAAAATAGTTGTAATAAGCTGTAGAAGTATGATTAAAATGTTAAAACTTGTAGTAAAAATGCCTCTGCATGTAATATGAAATTATGCTCATTCAGCATTCGAAAGATTTCTAAAATAGTTGTAATAAGCTGTAGAAGGGTGATTTAAATGTCAAAACTTGTAATAAAAGTGCCTCCACATGTAATAAGAAATTATGCTCATTCAGCATTCGAAAGATTTCAAAAATAGTTGTAATAAGCTGTAGAAGGGTGATTAAAATGTCAAAACTTGTAGTAAAAATGCCTCCGCATGTAATAAGAAATTATGCTGACACGGCATTCGAAAGATATCGAATGTCCATAACATTAATGCAACATTAGACTTGTAATAAGCCGTAGAAGGGTGATTAAAATGTCAAAACTTGTAGTAAAAATGTCTCCGCATGTAATCAGAAATTTTGCTGATTCAGCATTCGAAAGATTTCAAAGATAGTTAAAATTTGTAACAAAAATAGATACCTCTTCCGTTTAATTGATTTGTGTGCTAATCGCGCAGGGAATAGAAAACAATCAAATGGCTTATTGGTATATATTTTCGCGTGTTACAAATTTTCGCGAATCGCGAAATTTTTTCGAAAAAACGTGTTTCGCGTGTATTAAATTTCGCGATTGCCGACTTCTGGAAAATTTTCGCGTGTATTAAATTTCGCGATTCACTAAACTATGTATTTTCAGAAAGTGGGAATATAAAGCAAGAAAAAGACTGATTTTGCTTGAAACACAACGTTTTTTATGTAAAAATACTAACAAAATACTAAGAAAAAAATTTTCGCGTGTATTTAATTTCGCGATTTTGTAATTTTGAAAAATTTAAACAGTATTAAATTTCGCGAAAATTGACCAAAAAACTCGCGAAATTAAGTACCCGCGAAAATTTGTAACACGCGAAAATATATACCAATAAGG
>NW_027103736.1:54619-110037 GCF_902728285.1 Clytia hemisphaerica | reverse complement strand
GCGCTTTTCCATGATGATGCTTTTTGTATCTTATTAAGAAAATCAATTGAAATTTAATTAAGCTTTCACAATGTTCGCAAACTCTTCCCTTTTTCAATAAAAAACACCCTTGTGTCACAGACCCGCTGGGACCTCAGCCCCACTGGAAAAATTTAACCAAAATTTCGCTCCCGGTGGGAAAATATCCTGGAGCTTCAGCCTCACTGGGGAATTGATTTTGATCCATCCCCATATGAAATTCAATGTTTAAAAAAAAGCACTCCAAAACCATCCCCACTAGACACTGGATTTTTTAACCTTGGAACAGTCCAACTTCTAAAAGCCTCCCCCCAAGTGGTTTGCGTGATAGCGTAATCGGGGATATTTTCTTGCGTGATGTCGTGATTCATGTTCAAAAAATGCGTGATGGTGTGACAAGATATGTCCGTTGTTTTGGCATGACGGTGTGATTTGGGACCACGCTAGGGGCCTCTTCTGTCCCCATTGGATTTCAATAGAAATCTTTATCCCCACTGAGAAAAAAAATTTCCACCGGGGCTGTGAGACAGGGGTGTACAAAAATGAATATCTTTAAGCATAGACGGACGGGTCCGTATATAAACTATGCTTTAAGTTGGTAGCTACCCCGGGGGGGGGGGGGGGGTACTAGGGTTGGCAAATGAGGGGTATGTGCGGACGGGACCTCCGAAAACCGACCCTTAGAGAGACTGATTTTTGCTGAAAAGTTGACCCTTAGAGAGACTTTTTGAATTTTTTTTTTCGATTTTTGAAAAAAGTCAGAGACTTTAATACAATTTTTTCTCTGGAAATCAAAAGGTTTCCTAAAAATCGTGAATTTTCCGACCCTTAGAGAGACTAATTTAAAACTTTCTGATTTTTCCGACCTTTAGAGAGACTTTGAAAGGTGAAAAAACCGACCATTACCGTCGGCACATACCCATTATCCATTTTTGCCTAAGTACCCCCCCCCCTTCCCGGGTAGTTACCTGAGAAATGGAAAGAGTCGTTTTTTACATTTTTAGTCATAACTTTTGAAATATTAAAGATATATTGATGAAAATTTCCATAAATGTAAAATAATTATTAACAATTTGAAAAATTAAAAAAAAATTCTAAAAATAGTAAAGACGGGGGTAATATTGGCCAGGGGGTAACGTTCTATACTTTTCTTTGGACAGACTTTTTTAGAGTTCTAAATTATTTCAACTAAAGATTTTTGGCACCCAGCTTTGTAAATGAGAAAACGAAGAAAACTAAGAAAAAAGTTTTTTGAATTTTTTTTCCACGGGTTCTAGAACCTAATTCCGTGGTCTATTTTGAACTGAAGGAGTGAAATATTTTTTTATTTATTACTTTTCTGGCAAATGATGAAAGAAACCTTCCCTGAAAATTTCATGAGGCTAGCACTTTCTGATCCTGAGAAATATCCACTAAAGCGCTTGTCAGCCCCCGGAAACGCATTTCCGGGAAAAGAGCAAAAAAGTAAAGAAAACACAATATCTTATGACAAAATGCATATTTGAATTGAACCAAATTTTTTCGGTCTTTTAACTGTATTTGTAAAACAATCTATAATTTATACCACATAAGCAGTGTAATCAGAAAAAAATGGCCAAAATCCTTGCATTTTGTCCTTTTTCGAGTTGCGCCAAATTAACAAAAACATGTAATTGGCTTGCAAAAAGCAAAAAGTCTATTTTTACTTTTATTCGCCAAATTTTGGGTATATTTGGAAAACCCGTTCATTTCAGTTTACTCAATACAATATTATCATGCATTTTCAATCAAATGGATTTTTTGATCATAAATTAGGGTTTTCTACATTGCCGGTCAATAGGTCCGATGGATCGTACACCATTCAGTATTGTTTTGGACGTCGAATTGATGGTAAAATAGTATATCACAAGACAGCTTAAATGCCAAGAAGAATTGCCGAAATCCTTCCAGAAAATCACATAAACGAAAAGTGGGTTGTACCGAATAGCCAACAAAAGCTTGTCCAAATACATCCAAGAGCATTTCAGCAACATATTACAAAAAGGATGCTATTTCATGCAAAAAATGACTTTACATCAACGAAATACAAAGTTGCAAAGTCCCAGAACTTTCTGCCTCTGACTGCCTTTTTGTTTATATTTGCTCGCTTATCATGGAACTAAAATCCAATTTTTGAAACAACCTGTAAACTAAAGTAGATAAGAGACTTTGAAGCTCCAAAAGGGTGTTAGATAAGCTTTTTTCAGGCGTGCTACTTTGCTATATATGCCAGGACAAGTATTGGGCGATTACGATCATAGCAACCGATTGAAATTGAGGTTAAGTTGAATTTCTGACTGGAAAACGATTGTTTTAGTTGTTTGAGCTCCCGGTTATTCGAAGTAGATTCTCATCTCCCTTTGGAGCTTCGAATAACCGGGAGTCTATTGTAGTTCATTTTAGACTGATTTCTGAAAACATGAGCCAAAATTTGTTCTTGCTGATCTTTGATGATGTATGTAATCCTTTTGAAGCAAGAAAGTGTGACCATGTAGATTCAAACCACAGATATCTAAGCCCGAAGGGCTAGATAGGCAACTTTAAGCCTTTTCCAGCAAAAAAAAGTGAAGCAAAAATTTGACTTTTTAAATTTCGTGCCGATGGATACGATCTAGCATTTTAATTGTTTTCGGAGCGCGAGATAAAAAAATGTAGGCGGCAAACGCTATTTCACATCTCTCAAACCGGTGAAATTGCATGTTTTAGTCACATGACTTTGGTAGGAAATCCTTCCAAACCTAGGCTTCACTTTTCGATAAAAGCCGCAAATCTAGCCCTTCGGGCTTTACAGATATCTGTGATTTAAACCAGTGAAATGACATCCAAAGGCGATCCTTTTAACAAGATAAACCAATCATGATAAATCCTATTTTCATGGACCAACCAAATGAGAAAATCATGGTCAAACATTGAAATATTTTTAGTTTAAAAGCGTTTTTTTTATAAGAACATTCTCAAACATTCTTCATTCTTCATTCAAAGTTTTCCTTAACCAATAAAGGTTTGCTTCTGAAAATTTCACCCATGATTTCAGTCTTGAGATATTTGTATGACAAACATTTTCTTTTGCCTTTTTTATAGATTAAATAGATAGTATAATAATAAAATACCTCATTATAATAATAAAACATTTGAAGAAAATGGACTTGATCACTTTAAAACAAGGTAGGAAATGTTGAAGTTTGCGCAGGGGGTCTTCAGATACGATCTACTGCTGCAGAGCAACTTATTTCCAAAATTTTCCAAAACATTTTGTAACATTCTGTTCGTTTCACTTTACTAAGGCGTTTTTGTAAAGCTTGAAAATAGAAGATACTTGTTGATTTTTTAATGCTTTTGTTTTCATTGGCCTATATAATAAACTACTTGTTAATTATTTTTTTTCCAGTTCACGGAGCATTAAACATCCTAAACGGAATAAACTTGCCCTTATTGATTTCAAACGTGAGTATTTTAGAGATGATACTTTATTTATAGTCCGTATAAAAAACCCTGGTCTGGAACCTTGTTGTTTTAATTTTTTGTTTGCTTTTTCCTTTGCTATTATTAAAAGACAAAAATCGATTTGCACAGTTTTTGATCACATTACCAAGTACTCTTCTTGGGATTGGTTTTTAAGATTTAATCACATGATCAAAAAGTCTCCACAAACCGGTTATTATTGTATTAATGTAACGTTGAATAATCTGTTTTGCATTCCAACAGAAACCTCAGAGTAACAAAAACAATGCCTTGCAATTTCATTTATTGATGCTTATTAGTTTTGTTTTTCAGATCGAAAGAATGATGAGAGATAATGCAGAGGTACAACTGTTTTTTAGCTATCTACCTATAAGCTATGATTCGATTTGTTTTCAGCCATACACCCCCTTCTTAAAGACTCAATAGTACCCCTTTCCACTGGAAATATTGGCCAAAATATCATTCCCAGTAGAAAACTATACTCTAGTTTTCTTCTCGCTGAAAACAATCAGATAAGCAAATCCTCATTATAAAATATTGTGCTGTTTTTTTCATCCCCATTGAATTTCCTAGATTGAAAGCAATGGAATTCAAGTCACTAGCCGTTAAAACATGGAAATATGAATCCCCATCGAGTTTTGGTTCGTTATTTCTACCCAAGCTTGGGTATTCTTTTGGTTCACTTAGAATAAACATGTAAAGGGTACTCGGTGGAAAGAAGTCTAAACTTTGAACGGGTAACGACGAAATGGCACGGAGATTAGGCCAAATAGGGGTACAATCTTCGAGAAACCGGTCCATGATGTACGCTATTATCATGTATCATGTTGCCAGAATTATTTGGTTTTCTCAAACCAACATAGAAAAGAAAATATTAATGTCAACTAAGTTTTTATTGGGGGGGGGGGGTTAAAAGATGGCGTTTCTTTGAACAAACCACCGTTACAGAATCGAGACAATCGGGCGTTCTCATATGATGCCAGTGGAACTGAACGGGTCAACCCAGGCCTTAAAAATGAACATTTCCTGTCTTTGCTTCAACTTTACACAATCCTTTCATTACATTCTGTTTTGATTACAGACTGCGGATGAAAGCACGCTGGTACTAAAACCAACAGAGGTACGCTTTCTCTTTGTTTGCACGGTTCCAAAGTTGCTTTTTCCTTGAGGAGAGTGAGTATATCATTAACAGCGTATATATAGTTAATAAAGAGTCTTAACCATATTAATATCACATAGACCTTTTTTCAAAGAGGCCACCCTGTTGAATAATTATGTAGTCCAGCAGAAAAACAATGATAAAACCACGCATAATTATTACAATATGCATGATACAGTAATTATGCATGGCTCTTTCATTGTTTTTATGGCTGGACTACATAATTATTCAACAGGACGTCCTCTTTGAAAAAAGGTCTATTCTTGTACAAGCGGTCATACATACTTTTCTTTTTTGATAAATTAAATGGCTAAAAGCAAAACGAATTGAAAGACAAGATGAGTTTTTATTGACTTTAGAAAAAAATTTCAACACCAATGGAGAACCATGAAAAATTGCAAAAGTTGCAACTTTCTTCGGTAAGATTTCTTTTAAATTTTTGAGTTGAATGAAAATATGCAACATAAAAGCTTTCTATTTTGTTTTTGTCAAATACAAAAATAAAAAAAAACCTCCTCCTCTAGAAACAAGTGTTGTATCTCTAGTGGTCTTGTTGTTAGGTTACCTTTATCTTTCTTCATTAAAGCCTTTTCGAAAAAGCTTATACATAGCACACGCTATCTCACTTTTATCATACAAACAATAACCAAAGTCTCTTACGAAAGTTACTTGTTTCTTAAACAAATTCTCTTTTTTCTTCAGATAAACGCAACCAACGCCACAACAATAGAGGTATGTGTTCATCCTCGAACGACCTTTGCCTTTCCACCAATACACGGGTTGTAAAATTATATCAGTGCGTCGAAACATGTGATTACTCGAAAAAGTTCACGTGATCTTATTCCCATGTTACTTGCTTTACAACTTATAGCTGGTAACTTTATTACTGTCAATAAATTGGAACCAATCAGAAATAAATGTCATGTAACAACCATATAAAAATTTCGAATAAAAGCGTGATTTGTATTCAGACTTTCATTTTGCAACCTGTATATTTCCCGACTATTGGTTTGAACGGTCCAATAGCTATGAAAACACCATAAGCGATTTCCTTTTTCACTGTTACAAAAAACTAAGATTGCTGGGGAAATTTTCCCTTGAGGTATATATATTTGTTTCCAAGAAAAAATCCATTTCAAAGTTTAGTTGCCTAAATTTTCATGAGACAGGGGTATAATCAAGAAAATCTGATGCGTTCTATTGTTTCCTAGGCAACCGCTTTAGACCATATCTTGTCGAAATGATCAAATATTTACAATATCGACAAAACATTTTTCCTAGATTTCATCCAAAACCTAAACTATTGATACCGATTCAAAGTTAAAAAACATCGAACGAAATAATGTAGGACTAAAGCAAAGAGTTTCCAAAAAACACGTTTTTCAAAAAGAATTTGCTTCACCGAAAGCTTCAAAGTTTGGAGAATTGAATTTATGCAACTTTCCTCTGATAATAAGGCTCGCGTGAATGAGTTTAGATTAAAATTAAAATGACATAATAACATGGGTTTGTTTGCAGGAAACGACAACACAGGACAGCTGGGAAACAGTAACCGGGGTATGTTTTCATTTTTCATCTTCAAAAAATTTTACTTACAATTAGAAAATTTCATATTTAAATGATTGGTAGCTTGCTATAAAACTTACTTTTTCCTAGCAAAGTTGACTATACCTATTGAAATTCTTATGCAGAATTCTTTTTTTTTCAGAATTCTTTTGCAACGACAAGCTGTTCTTCAGCAAGTTTTATTGTTACGCCAATTGTCAAGCCTGTAAGTAGAGTTATTATACTGTAGTAGCATATAGCAATTTGCATATCAAGCTGGTGGTACACAACGTTGTTTCAACGTTCATTTAACTTTATATGGACGTTTCGAACATTAAATATACGTCAAAACAACATTTATTTAAGCTGGACAGTTATTGTAAACCACTCCTTCAACCACGGAATTCAAACCTATGGAAGAGCAAGTCATTGTTCTCGACCTCGTTTGCGGCTTTTGTCTCGGAACAATTAAATAGTCACGTGACGTGATGCTTCAAAAAATTTGAGGTCTCGATAACCCAAAAGTTTTTTAAACTCTCAACAAATGTAAAAAACTGAATCGGTGTGCAACAACAATTTACTTTCCTGCTCTCCTGAAGTTCCTGTCAAACTGTCTTTAGCCACTTACAAGTACAAGAAGTGATCTATTTACTTTACATCATGGATGAGTATAGCAGCGAAAATATTGTTGATTTTACTGATGATTCCTTCAATGAAGATGAATTAGAAGAACTTTTCAGTGTAACAGAAAATTGTGGCAAAGTTGACTTTGAAATAGAACTTTCGCCTTCAGAACAAACTCAACTTCTAGAAAGTGATGGTGCTGAAGTCTCCACCATTCCACCTCTGACGTTTGTCGATGAAAGAGACATTGATGTGCTGCATGTTCCTGCAATCCGATTCTGCCCTGATCCTGCTGAGAAGATACGAGATGTATTCCTCTGTAGATGGTGCAAGGAAACGTTTTCAAGCAATGCTATTGTCCAAAATCATGACAAAAAATGTTTCCAGAATCCTGCCAGAAGAACTAAACATGGAAATAAAATTGGTGTGTATATAACTCTGATTCTGAGTAAAACCCCAGGGGGCACTGGCCTTGAATGACTGGGACGTGTCGCTGAGGATTGAGATATAGACTCTGTCAGATACTGATCATTGCTGAAATTTTGAACCCTGACAGGACCATGATTTTTTTACTTTGACTGAAAATGGTACGGTCAACTGCACTAACTTAGGACTTCATCTAGGCGTCATCTTTTTATCCACGTTTAAAAAACATGTACCGTACTGTAAACAGCCATTTAACTTGCAACACAGACTAAACTTGCAACAGCACCTTATAAACGTGTTTTCTCCTCATAGTTTGCTTTATTTTCATTCATTTTTTTCAAACTAAGAACTGATCACTCTATCTGACACAGTTTTAGGTTTCCTAATTTGCCTTACTTTATAGTTTTTGAATACTTTTTTGTCTCTTTTTTTTAGTTCTCAATCGAAAGGAATTGGAGCCCCTCAAAAAAGAGGCTGTACCACACTTGACCATCGCTCTAGATATTGCCATCAATGACAAAGTTCTCAATCTGAAAAGTGGAGAAACACTAACACCAGGAAATTGTGCATCCAAATTGGCAAAGCAAATTCGTGAAAAGATTGACTCTGACGTTGCAGCCAATGAAATTAAAGAATTCGCAAATCACATTCAAGAGCTCCTTCTTCCAAGTGTGAACACTGATTTTTGCTCTGACGCTCGTCAAATTGGTTGCACTAAATTCTCATTGGTTGCAACAAGCACTTCTGGGAGGAATAAATTCAACAACATTATCAAATCGCTTAAGTTGAAGACAGACAGATACGGATTTGATATTTTGTACACCTTTCTCACAACGAAGATTTTTTCACTAATTCTAAAGTGGAAGAATGACCAATTGATTGCTACACCTAAAGTTGACTACCGTTCAGTCCAAATATCTCAAGACGAAGACAAAGTGCTTCGGTATGTTAGTGGCTTTATTCCATTTGCCCTCAAAAAAAGGTTTCTTCGTGTGAAAGAATCACCGTTGCGGAATGCTGCTCTCCAAGCAGTATCAGCTTGGTGCCTAGAAGAGGAGGAAGCAGATAAAACTGACTTTTATGACTATACCTTGTCTTGGACAAACAGAATAAACAGAGGAGGCCTAATGATCGTGAAAGAAAGCTTTTTTGTTTTCATTAGAAGAGTTGAACTTTCTGTTCGTGGTATTTTGAACCAGACTCTAATCAAAACATACAATGGTGAGGATTTGAGAGATACATTGTTCAATAGACTAATGAGTGACAGCCTTATAGAAAGCACCTGGGCTTCATTAAGCCGCATGATTCTATCAAACAAATTGAGGGCAACTTTAAAAGAAATAATCCTAAAGAAGTGGATCAATTTGCGAATTAGATCTTTTGTAACTGCATGGATTCAAGCTGCAAAATCCAAACAAGGTGAAGAGAAACTATCAAAAAAGGGCGAAGTATCTTTGAGAAAAGGTCTTGCTCAATAGCTTTTGAGTTTTATGATTTTTTTGTCTTATTGTTATACTAATATATTTAAAAAAGAATCTTGTGTGTTCAGCTATATATACATATCAAAACCAAAGAGAAAGCCTTAGATCAGAAAACTTTATCATAACTTTGCCATAGGATGCTATGGAAATCGGAAACAACAGAATATAAAACCTCATTAAAATTGAAAAATTTTTGTATCATTCAGAAGAGCTTAATTGTGATATTTTCTGATCTAGTTTTTCAATGTTCCTTTGATTTCAAAAATATTCAAATTCAACAAGTTTTTTTTTTATTGCCATGGCAACCCATGATATGAATTTTCCATGGCCATTTCAGTGGCAGAATTTTGTAGCACAAGAATTTTTAACCTTGAGAATCTGTCAGATGAGCATGTTTTAAAGCCTCATTTTATTGATTATATAGATAATAACAGTTTAATGGTGCCTTAGAATGTGGACCATTTTGTTGACTATCAGATTAATTGATTTATCAGCTTTACAACTTTTCAACAACGTTTGAAAGTGAAAATCACTGAAAATCCCTTTGTTTTTACACCGGTGGAAAATTAAGAATCACACCCTCAAAATCACACGTGTGTAATTGAATTTCCGACGTGGTCAACACAGGATCACATGCATTAGATATTTTGTGCTGAATCGAACAGTTGACAACATCAGAAATTCCAACTACACATGCGTGATTTTAAGGGATGTTCTTTTACGTTTCCCACTGCCTTGAAACAAAATGATTCCATCGTGTGATTTTCACTTTCTCAACCGTGTGATTTGATGACTTTTTTCCTGTGACAAGTAGTCAAATCTTGTCAAATGATTACTGGATGTATTTGTTCAAATTTAGTAATTGTTTCATTTTCATCCCATTCACTTTATTCGCCATTTACATAATCAGGACGATGATTATAATCAATGGTTTTCTCTAGCTCTACCCTTGCCGACCGACGGGGGTGCTCCGCTGAGATTCTAAAAATGGATCCTACGTGGGACTCGTTTTTGCAAAATAAGTGACCCTGAATGGGACTAAAATTCCAAAATTTTCTCAAAATGTTCTTCTTTTTCCCCCAAATTTTCTACTTTTTCCCCAAATTTTCCAAAAAAGACACCCTACGAGGGACTGATTTTTCTATTTTGGTGTTTTTGCGACCCTACCTGGGACTCGAAGATGTTGAAAAAGGTACCCTGACCAGCGGCGCATCCCCCTAACCCATTTTGCCCTAGTCCCCCCCCCCGGGATCGTATATACGTATGACAATTTTACTAGCTTTTTATTTTTAAAAAAATTACCTATTATTACTTAGGACCTATTTTTATTGTTTCTAGGTAGGACCTAGTCATTGTATTCTTTCTGAGATACACTTATTATGTAACAGAATCTGATACTGTTTACACCATAATTTTCAATGACCTTGTCTGTCTGGGAAGATTTTTAAAAGGGAAAAAGTTAAAAAGGGTTTAAATTGGTATTCACTAGACTTTTAAATTTCGGCTCAAATTCCTACTCTTAATAAGTTTTCAATAAAATAACAAAATTTCTGCAATTTAGGTCTCTTTTTTTAATCGATTTCCATTCAAGCTACTTAAATGTGAATGTCTATTTAAATTGGTATTCACTATGAAGTTTCACTATGAAAAAATTTTTGCATGAACTTCTTTTGCAGGTACTGTCTAAGTGCAATACATTTCACTTCCTTTTTGCTTGTTGGTGGGAAAAGATCTTCATGTAGTTAAGAAATGTGTTACACTTTCTCGGTAGCTTGCTCATGACAAATGATCTCAGTTTTCTTGCTTTTTAGGAAGGAAATAAAATTGATTAATAATTCAATGACAAGAAGTGAAATAAAAGAAGAACAGGCAAGATTCGAATCAAATGCCAAAATTGTTCACCTAAGCAAGATCTGGAAAAAATATTGAAAATAGAAATAAGATGAAAAGACCTGATGCATGGTTTCAGCTCACTTTTCAGGTGCCCCCATTGAAGCATGGTGCCCCCAATGAGTTAGGCCCCCTTGAGAAATTGCTTTGAGTTAGGTACCCATATTCAGCCGATAATCTTTTTGAATCGATTGACACTTTCTGCTAATAACCTTTGTTGTTATGCTATAAAGAGGCGACTGTAAATCAAAACCATCACATTAGAAAAATATAGCAAAAGGGTGCTGGGGTTAAAAAATTCAATAATTTGAAATATTTTGAAGTATTTGGAAAATTTTGGAAAATATAATAACAAGCCCCCAGAGCCTCCATCAAGACAGATAGGTACCCTTAATGAATAGGTAACCCCAAAGAATTGCAAAACATTAGCCCCCCACTACCAATCTTCATATTTCTGGGGTGGGCTAATACCATGTGATGAATGTAAATCAAAAGGATACAATACACAGCTATACGAGAAAGAAATCGACATCAAATAATAGTATCTTCATTTTTCTATGGTACATATATTTTCCAGATCCACAGTTGACTGGCTTAATCATAATATAAGAAATTCTACTAGTTTATTACATTACATTTTCCAATATACCATTCTGTGCTTAATTGTAGTGGGGTTTTTTTCCCAGGGTAGTAGGAAAGTTAATCAATGGCTTAAAGTGTTGCTCTCACTGAAGGTGTTTCAAAACCGTCGAGTTTTCAAAAAAAAAATTAATTGAACATTTTATGAAATAGAGCTTTTGGTCGGAAAATGGTCAAAATTTAGCAATTTTTTCCCAAAAAATAAAAATGACCCCCTACAATTAAGCGCAGAAGAGTAAGCTGTGATACTTAAAATGTGATATCGATAAAAATCTGATAAATACACCTTCCAACTAGATTGTTACGGCACGAAAGGTAGAATCCCATTTTTATTGTTTTTAATAAGCCCAAAACTTATTCCATTTAGGGTCAATAATTTCCTACTTTTATTACCCGTTTCCATTGAGCATGGAGAAAACTTGTAGAATTTCTAATTTTGAGAAACTTTATTTACTTCACGATTTTTTTAGAACAAAGCTTACTGCTAGATTTACCTTATTAATAATTATTGAGGAAGTGGGGCAAAATATTGTGGTTTCTGCAGCTTTGCTCTTAAAAATTCAAAAAAAGTTTAGATATAATGATAATATAACAATAATGAGATGAATACATAAAATAAAAGATTTAGTCAAAAGTATGAAGTCAGAAAATTTTTACCAAAAACAGTTCTCATTGTCTTGTGTATGTTTAACGTATCAAGTAGTCAAGTTCATCAATTATATTCATCCAATATATTTTCATGTGATTCAGTTCAAAAGTAGGCATCCAAGTATCATCTTTAATCAATTTAGAAAAATTTCATCAACAAAACCAGAATTCATAACCAATTCATAACATTGTTCGTTCATAAGACTAACAGTAATAAAATTATATTTCAATTTGTGTTCTTTTGCTTTTTAGTAGGTAATCTTGACATGTCATGAACATTCAAAGTTGATGCTTCTTTTTCCTTGTTACGAACGTTCCCATTTAGTACCCTAATAAGTTCATCTCCAGTTACATCTAGCCCCAACACGTTTCTGTTAAAGATGCTCACGCTTGGGCTCTCGTCTGGACCGTTTCTTGCACGTTGTTTTGAAAAGTACTCCTCCACGGGGTCTTGCGACAGTTTTTCGGATAAGAAAAAGGCAGCTTTCTCTTCGTCGAACAGAAGTTTTCCCAATTCAATGAATGATCGTGCTGTAAAAAGAAAGCAAATAGTGATTATTCTAAATTAAATCCAGGGAAAGAAAAAACCTTCAAGTTTTTAGTACAATCCTCATTAGTTTTTGGATTAAGAAAGATGACAGGAAAAAGACGATATTACATTGATCTTCATATAACACCATCAGGAACAAGTACTTTAGGGATTTAAATTTGGAGGGTGAAAAACAAGTTGAAAAAATAATTTAAAATATCTGATATGACTTTGATTTAAAAAATAAGTTTTTCTTACTTGTTATGCGCAATCCAACTAGTGTTTGCTTTGACAATTTCAGTTTGGCTTTTTCGTCAGCTTTCAGGTTGTCACCATGAGCATTGACTTGATCGTCCCAGTCATCAAAGAACTTGAGGAACTTTGTCTCTAGCCACTGAAACATAAGTATAATTAAAAATTAGAGGAGTTGCTTCAATAAGTTAAACTTAGGGTGGATTCCCATCTAGGGGAGAATCAATTAAGAAGTACTCTTTGGAAAATTAGAAAGCATAATATTAATGACACACTGGAATGAAATAAATACACTAGTAAACGTGAACACTTTTTTGCATAAAGACTGGCTCAGGAATATAAAACTTATAAAAAAGGTTTAATTTTTAACTGGAGTCATTGTCTCACACTTACCTCAAACCTCCAATCATTTGAACCAGTATATTTATCCTTGGCTTTCTTTCCTGATGTGTTTGTTAGCCTGGAAACATTCAAACAATCAAAAAATGTGTCCATTAAACGAACAAATTTTGATAACGATTCAGTACCAGATGCTTTTTGCTCATCCAGCATGTCAGCAACAGTGCAGCTTAAAACCTAAATAAAGAAAAGGGAAAAAAATTCTGTTACAAAATCATATTCCTGCAATTTTTACACAAATGGATTATTAAGCCTCTCTGGCAAAATCTTACAGAGAAACATTTTACTATGGCTAGTTAGCATTTAAAGCCATGCGAATTAACATCAACAAAAACATGTCTATTCAGGTCTATTGTTCTACATCTGAAAAAATTATAACATTTTACTGTTGTCAATTTTACAATTTGTATTGACTGTCTATGTGATATTTATCAAAAAAAATGATTAACAGCTGTATTGCAAGACTGTAATATCTTGTGGGAAAGTTTATTTATGCAAATATGTACAATATGATTCAGTTTGTACTTGAGCTGCTAGATTAACACGCATCCTGCTTCTGGGGTCCAACTTGATATGCTCATGCCTCAACTTATGACCAAATCTGATGCCGAAACAGTAGCGCGAGGGCCCAAGATCCCAGTCGTACAAGTCCAGGATTTGGTGCCAGCCCATCTCTTTTCCATCGAACTAAATTATCAAAATGAAAACTTTTAGAGACAAACATAAAACGACAACATACATACTAAACAACATACACCATAATTTCAAAAACATAAATTTCAGAGTAACTAGAGGCATGATTTTGGGCACTATTTTGTTGTTTGAATATAAATGTAGTGGAAAATAAAAAGAAAATCAATAGATTTACAACTAGATTCCTGCTTTTTTTGTTTGCATGCGAATTTTCCAGGTTGTTGCGTGTAGTTTTCATTAGATGGGGTGGATCAGAAAAAAAGTAGATCTTTCTTTTGGATGAGAATGCCCAAGCGTTGTAAGCCCAGTAAACATTTCCATGAAATAAATTGGTTTCCTTGGTATTTTCTGGAAGCTTGTGTAACTTAAAGTATTTTCTATTTGGACTTGCTCCATCAGCTGTTACAGCCCGTACTTTCAATCCTATACTTTCAAGGATACCAATCGCTTCGTGTGCACAGTGGAAGATTTGATCAGATGTGAAGCCCTCACTAGCAAAATGTCCAAAGACGTACTCAAGACCTGAACATAGGCCACGGACCATGAAAACCATAACATATTTAGCAACAGATTTTTCTTTCATAGTATCCTCAGAGCAAAACCTCTCGAAGCGCTCAAGCTCATCGTTAATATCACCCATTTCAGTGAATCCAACCAATCGGCCTGTTAATTTATCAAAAACCAAACCACTCTAAAGACACAATAAAAACCTTATCTGTAAAAACACTACTGAATTGAATAGAAAGGCTTGGTAGAAAGTTGACATAAATAGACAAAAGATTAGTTCAGTAAAAATGTTCAAAATTAGTCAAAAGCAAAAAACTTATTTCAGAAATCACACTTTTTAACTCACTTTAATTTTCATCTCATCGAAAACTAAGCCAACATTCCGTTGAAATTCTTGTTTGCAAGTCACTATAACTTTGTCAAGGAGACGCTTGATAATGTCTGGATTAAAACCGCATCCGGGAGTTGTGAAATTGATGTACTTTAGTAATGTAGTTTTAGATGGTAAATACATAAATGGTCCTGATTGGATGTGTTTGTAGGTTGCAGGTGATTTCAAATAAATGCTCAAACTCCATCTAACAATAAGGGGGTGCCATCTCATTCCTCTTGGATCGGTCATGGCATACTTCTTTTGCTGACTCCACAACAAGTGTTGTGGACTGTCCTCGCTAAAAGGATTATCACTTTTCTGAAGAACAGCGCTGCAAACGTCCTCCGAAACTTTATCTAAAGCCACCCCGTCTTCAAAAACCTGTTTTCTGACATACTTTTTTGTCTGGTTAAGTCTCCTGGCAAGGTTAGCTCTATCTTTTTGGTACAATTCAAGTTTATTAATTAAATGTTCGCGGTTCATCCATCTGAAAACAAAACATGTTCTACTTAAAATAAATACTTTTCGATATTCAAAATAAAATGATTCTGCCAACAATTTTTAAATACACCATAGCAATAATCATCACATTCGTGAAAATTTCATTCAAACTAGGGTACTTTTCTGTTCCGTTATCAATTTTTAAATTATGAAAATTCAAAAGAATGATAAAGAAACAGAATAATTATCAGTCACAAGTAATTCGTTGAATTTTCAGACTGAAATTCAAAACCTGAAAATCATAACCTGTTGTTGGTGTTTGGTGACATAACACCTTCATCAGATCGTCTTTTTCTTGATCTCATTGCATGTAGGACACTTCGATAGTGAGTACAAGTTTCACATCTAGCTCCTGAAAAAGCAATTTACCCGCATTCTTAAATTTGAAATACTGTATCCTCTATTTACACCTTTTTAATAAAAGGATACTTTTGAGGGATATAATCTAATTTAGGAAGACCTCATTTTGGTAAGTGGAAGGGTAAATTTTCAAATAATTGGCAAGAAAAATAGCCAACAACATGTTTTGAGGAAAGCCAGCCCAAAATTTATTGTGACAAAGTTCTTGCTAAAATATGTTTAATGAAGGCAGATACAATTATATACAAAATGTTTTTAAAAGGCTTGGCAGTTTGACTTCCGGTTTTCTCAAAACTGTACGAGTTTATAGAAATAAGAAAAAAATATTTTCCAAACCTTTACTTGAGTCAATAAGGATGTCACAATTTTCATGTCTGATTATCTTCATGTCAGACATAGTTTTGCCATCAGATGTCTCTAAATGACTCGTGACAGTGTTATCAATTGATAAAAATTGAAAGTCATTCAAATCCCCTAGCTTCTTAGACACCAGATCATCAAAATCTTCATTACCCCAGCATATTACAGATTGCTGTAGAGTTTTGAGTACACTGTTGATGTTTATTGTTGTGAGGATATTTGGAAAATGAAGTTTGGTGAGGGTTTCAGTTTTAATAGGCTTACCATGAATTTTGATAGTGTAGTTACCTATATGATCCAAAATTTCCAAGATTTTAGCTGACTCTGATGAACCACTACACCCATAACAACTATTTCCCAGCTCCTACAAAAAAAGGATGATGATATACATTTAGAAAGATGTATTAAAAATGCATGAAAAAAACATGAATCTATATGGTTTATTAAGAATAATGTTTAATATGTGAAACAAACAAAAGAAATACTCTCGACTGTTTTAGTGTCAATAAATCAATACAACAAAAATCCTAGACGTATAAAAAAGAAATTGAAATAACAACAAGATTGTTTGGTTTTGGTAAATAGCAATTTAGTATACTTAGCAGCTTTTTTATTATCTATTGCCATAATATCCAACTGGTCATACTGTTGAAATTTGTCGAGTTATGAATGTTACAATACACAAACTATAAAATAACAGAAGATTGGTTAAAATAGAGTAAATATATATTCAAATAAAACACACATGAACTTAAGATGAGGGACAATGAATTTTAAAGGGATAACCAGATAAAAAATGAAATCCAACCTAAAGATTCCTCCCATGGTTCATAGCAAAATCTCCAAATTTTACGGCTAGGCCTAGATCACAAATAGGTTGTGTTCGCGTCATTTTCAGCCCCAAAATATGAGTCGAAAAATGGGCTGAATTTTTAAAAGTTCAGTCTCTGCCAGTCTCTCACTCATGATCAAACTCGCAGTACACCGTAGGACAGATCATGTGTGTCATCATCTCACAAACCTATTACCTAACCCCTTGGTATTGGTCCAACTTTGTTGTCTATCAATAGAAAAGCCAATAGCCATTCCCTGCCCTCAGATTTTATAGCTTTATGGCATCAAATTTTTGCCCCTTGAAATTTTGTGATCCTGGAAGGTATTAAAAGCACCATAAACAAATATGAAAAAAGACTGTTCATAGTAAACCTTTACAAACCTTAAAACCATACTTAGAAGCTGAAATTAATGTCTCTTTCACTAGTTCTGATCTGCTTGTTGGATTTCCATTAACACAAACATAGCAGAAGTCACCATCAACGTGTGGCTTGTATTTAAAGACAGACCAATTCAAAACCTGTGATGTACGGTCTTTAAGGTGGTATAACTTCATGTAGCATTTGTTACAAACAGATTTGGGATGTACAGCGACATCATCATGATTGATATCTTTCAAGGCATCAAATTTGTTGATTGTATCTTGGAAAACTGTGACTGGCTTTGGTGATTTGTAACTTCCTTTTGTGGATATTTTTCCCCCGCAAATTCTGCACAAGGCACATAAAGCAGCAAGATGCTGATCCATGATAAGATTTCCTTGTAAACATGTATCAAATTAAATAAATTCAAGCCTGAAATGTGGAGATGAGTGAATTATATAAAGTCAAACTAAAATTTTTAAAAACCATCGCTTGAGTTTAGATGTCTACACGAGATGACTGAGGCAAAATATCTTAACAACAACGTCATTTCAGCATGATTTTGAAAAAAGTGAATGGGCCCTCACAGAGTTGAATGGGTAAAAAAACAACTTTCTATGTTTAGAACAACTCTCCATCTATCACCAGTAGAAATTTCTAGCCCATTCATTCACAATTCGTCTTGATTCAAGTCCATCTTTGATCACAACAACTTGAAAGTGAAGAGCTTGCCGGATTTTGAAGCTGCAAAGTGTCGGGTGGCTTGTCTCGATAAATAAAAAGTTTGAGAATTATTCCTTCTGGATGTTGGTACATGAAGTATCTCTGAATCCTGTCATCAAAACTCCATAGTGATAGCACAAGCATGAAGAAAGATGTTCAAGCTTGAATGGTTGTTATGCAGGCGGTGTCGGGAAAAAAAATTTTCGACGCCATGTTGAAAATCTCGAAAATTCAAATTTTGGCGGCAACGAGGTCCCTGCACAAAGGACAAAGCGCGGCTTTGTTTTTTTAACAATGACTTGCTCTTCCATAGGTTTGAATTCCGTGCTTCAACTTTCCCAAAAAAGCGCCTTGGGTCAAAGTTTTTCTTTTTGAACATCATTTGCACAAATTTTAAGAGCCTTCTACAATGTTTTTAATTTCTTGTTTATCTTTAAGGTGACAAAAAGAAAGGCCACACCACCGCCCACTGCTTTGTTGACAAAGAAGGTGAATTTCAGGATTTTTCATGCGAGCCTCCTTCCCCGCCCCTAGTCACGCCATCGTGCCAATTCGTTGTCTTCCTCACGATCACGAAAATAGCGAAATTTAGTTGATCACACAAAATTACACGCTTTTTTACGAGAATTACGTTTGTCATGGATATTCTTAGCTTTTTTGGGGAAATCATTGTAAAATATACGGGACCTCTGAGGTGGTGCTTTGTCAATTCTGGTAAATTTGTGTTCAATAATTTCTCTTCCTGTTATTGACTTCTTCGATGAGAATTTCGGTTTACGATATTTTCCGTTGTTTTCTTCATCTTCACAGGTTGATCGGCGACCGCTGGCCAGAAACATTGTACGGGTATTTCTCCATCTGCTTCATTTTGAACTTTAGCATTTTCAAAAAAGAGTATGCGTATTTTTATGAATTTTATTGATGCTTGAAGAGGGAGGAATAGAAATAAAAGATCTAAAGTCCGATCCGCTTTTCAGCAAGAAGACATTGAGGAAGAGGACGAAGAGGAAGAAAATGAAATTGTTCCGCAACAGCAAGAATCAAGAGTAAGTGGATTCTTTTTCCTAGAATGCGACATGTCGGTGCTCCTTTTTCCTAAAATGCGACATGTCATTGTTTCTTTTTCCTGGAATGCAACATGTCCGTGTTTTTTTTTCTAGAATGCGACGTGTCGGTGTTTCTTTTTCCTAGAATGCGACATGTCCGTGTTTTTTTTCCTAGAATGCAACATGTCGGTGTTTCTTTTCTCTAGAATGCGACATATCCGTGTTTCTTTTTCGTAGAATGCGACATTTCGGTGTTTCTTTTTCGTAGAATGCGACATGCCGGTGTTTCTTTTTCCTAGAATGCGACATGTCGATGTTTCTTTTCTCTAGAAAGCGATATGTCCGTGTTTCTTTTTCCTAGAATGCGACATATCGGTGTTTCTTTTAAATTCAACATGAACACATTTTCTTCAGAGAACCTTAATTAATCTGGAAGCTTCTGTCAAATGACGTTGACCTTTATGAAATTACACGTTATTAATAAGAACAAACTATATAAGAACATAAGGCTTCGATGGCTGAAATATTGAGCACAAACATTTCAAGGCTTTTTCTAAAACACCTGATTTCAGATCGGTGTTCTTAAGAATGTACGAAAATGAATTTTCACGGGATTTTTAAAATCATCATCATTTTCGCGGTATCTTCTTCGATTTTTCGGATTTTTACGCCTTATCCTCAAAAATAACGTATTTTCATCCATTTGCACAGCAGAAAACTCTCATCCTAGATTACTCCTAATTGTCCTTGGATTGTAGCTGTTGAACTCATCCAATTAAAGCCGAAATATTCATAATAAATTGAATAAGTTGAAAAATCTTTCTTTAAATAGGGGATACTCAAAAAAAGTAGTAAAAAGTCCAAAAAAATAACGACTCACAAAATGTGAAATCGAGAATATTGTAAGATTATTTTTAGGCTCAAAACTAAAAAAATCAAGAAAATCTGAAGGCTTCAAAATTTTTTGAGTTATTATAAAAAAACGTGTACAATCCTGGACGAAAGGCTGTAGACTTCTCAATGATCGATAAAAACTCTATTCCTAGTACTTTTGCTATGATTGGCAATAATAAACATCTACTAAATGAAATAAGCAATTAATTAACACTGTTTTAGGCTTCTAGTCCCTTTGGTCTTGTTGTTTCCGACCAAAATGAGCCTTCGACTTCGGTAAGTATTAAAATTGTAATCTCTCTTTGAATGATAGTAAGTTTTACAATATTTTTTATACATAAATGTTATATTGTAATACTTAATTACTATTTTTTAAGCAGCGATGAACAGAATCTTAGAATTTGTTTTGAAAAGGATACAATGTCGTAGGGACTAATTTTATTTTTGTGACGAGATTTGTTGCGAGAGGCCATTCCAGGATCGAAATGAAATCAGGACTGATCAACACAGTGGACCCCATTAGCTAGACGCAAAAACATCAAAATCTTAGTCCAACAGGAAGTCGTTACCAGAGCGTGCTGGTCATAATTACCCATGATGCCTTTTGAATGTGAAATGGCCTTTTCTAATGATCTTTTATTTCATGAATTTATGTTTTAGAGATTGACTAGCGACAGATCCTCAATTTCAACGTTCGTTGGAACACTTGAGGTACACACCTTCACAGTTTTCTAACTCACTAGAAATATCGCTTTACCCTTTATTTTCTATCACTGCGTGAAAATTTCGATAGCTGAATTTTCTAGTAGGGAAGAGTCGTGATATATGATTTTTTGATTACGCAGATCTTTTTTCTTTTTTCTAATACTTTTGCTATGATTGGCCTCAATAATAAACATCCCTTAAGTAAAATAAGCAATTGATAAACTCTGTTTTAGGCTTCTGGTCTCTCTGGTGTCCTAGACCAACCAGGACCTTCAGCCCCGGTAAGTATTAAAATTATTTTTTCTCTTCAAATAATATTAAGTTTTACGATACTTTTCATACATAAATAATTTGTGAATCAGCGATGAACGAGGCCCCCCCAGCGGACCCAAAATTCACGCCATCACGCCAAATTTTTTTCGATTTCACGCCATCACGCCTGAAAATTTTGATTTTCACGATCACGCCAATTTTTCTCAATTTCACGCCATTACGCCTAGAAAATTAGTTTTCACGCTCATATACTCTGGATAAATGCAGTTTTAAACCACGTTATATACCCATTGGTATGGATAAAATGCCGTTTTATATAAACTTTTACCCACAAATAGGTATGTGCTTGGTCGTCAATCAGTTTTTCGGCATTCTCATTCGCGTAAGTCACGATTATATCATTTTGCTATCGGAAAAACCCGAAAAATCTGGAAGGAATTTGACTTCTGTTTTTCTATTTCTAGTAAAACACAGGGGTCAAATTCCAGTTTTTTCGGGTGTTTCCGATAGGAAAAATGACGTAATCTTGACTTACGCGTATGAGAATGCCGAAAAACTGATTGCCGCATATCAAAAATTGTTTGACAACTTTGACAACACATCAAAGGGTCCCAGCCTGAGGGCTGAGGTATATTTGAGTAAATTGACAAAGCCCAACATGGTTGGGCAACGGAGAAAATTTTAGAATTTTTAAGGGTTCAAAGTGCTATTTTTGGACCCATTTCAATTCAATTTGAAAAATAATTCATGTAAAAATAATGGAAATCTTTTAAAATTACTATTAGCTTTTGTGGTAAAAACATGAGGGGCCATTTCCCCTGGGTCCCCCGTTGACGGGACCCATGGGCTTTAATTGTGAATTAGCGTGAATAGTTTTCAAAAGAGGAACGGGGAGGCGCAACCATGGTTTGCGTCGACGGGAGAAATTTTCGATTTAGTATGGCTACAATCGCTCTCATTTACTCTCTTTTTTCCAAAATATAGTTTAAACATCACAGGATTCCTTTGATCGATGCCAATCTGCTCAAAGTTACACCTCATAGTCATAATAAACCTGTTGCTTCTTTCTGTTTGAGGCTTTGCTACAAATATATATTTTCCTGAAATAAAGGACCTGATGTCTTTGATACATCTAAGAATAAGCATATGAGAAAGAGAGGAAAATGCTAGTTACATAGGAAGCGCGACCAACGGGAGAAATTTTCAACCCTCTCATAGCATTCGACTTTATTTTGAAGACTAGCTAGCAACTGCTAAAGACAATTGGAAGTTATAAGGATAAATGGCATTTTGCGCCGTTTCTTTTCTATTCTAAAACGAGATCTAAAGGAGGCCCCACCATAGTTGTGGCCGACCAAGAAAATTTTGAATTTTAAACCCTCTAAATTGGCTAAAATGGACATGGAATTACGATTCAAGTAGTAAATATAATTTTCACGATCACGCTGAACTGCAAATTTCACGCCATCACGCCTAAAAAAACTCGATTTCACGATCACGCCGGCACTTCATTTTCACGCCATCACGCCGTTTTTTTTTTAATTTCATGCCATCACGCCACGAAAAATCCTCCATCACGCCATCACGCCAACCGCTGGGGGGGCCTCATGAACAGAATCTTAGAATTTGTTTTGAAAAGGATACAATGTCGTAGGGACTAATTTGATATTTATGACGAGATTTGTTGCGAGAGGCCATTCCAGGATCGAAATGAAATCAGGACTGATCAACACAGTGGACCCCATTAGCTTGACGCAAAAACATCAAAATCTTAGTCCAACAGGAAGTCGTTACCAGAGCGTGCTGGTCATGATTACCCATGATTCCTTTTGAATGTGAAATGGCCTTTTCTAATGATCTTTTATTTCACGAATTTATGTTTTAGAGATTGACTAGCGACAGATCCTCAATTTCAACGTTCCTTGGAACATTTGAGGTACACACCTTCACAGTTTTCAAACTCACTATTTCTTTTTCTTAGTACTTATGCCATGATTGGCCTATAATAATAAACATTTATTAAAGTAAAATATTCAACTAACTAACTCTGTTTTAGGCTTCTGATCCCTCTGATCTGGGACCTGGACCTTCGGCCTCTGTAAGTATTAAAATTATTTTCTCTCTTTGAATAATGTTTTTATCAGGGGAGGAGTCGTATATGGTTGCTTTGATTAGGCCAATTTTTTTTCTTTTTCCAGTACTTTGCCATGATTGGCCTATAATAATAAACATCCCTTAAGTAAAATAAGCAATTAATTAACTCTGTTTTAGGCTTCTGGTCCCTATGTTGCCTCCCACCCGGTTGAAACTTCGTCCTCAGTAAGTGTTAAAATTGTTTTTTCTTTTTCAATAATATTAAGTTTTACAATACATACATACAATACAATACATTTTATCAATGCGTGAAAATTTCGATGGCTGAATTTTCTAGGGAGGAGTCGTGATATATGGTTGCTTTGATTTTTTACAACTTCTTCAATGATTGTGCTATAACTATCATTTTCCCACGAGTGATGTTTTGATCTTAGAACATCATTAATATGAAAAATATTTCAAAAAAATTATTCCATCGAAAGATATAGTCCGCATTTATGACGTTCTAAGATAGAAGATTTCCTGATACAAAAAAGAAGATCACCATATCATTATTCTACAAGAAGTTGATCTTCTTCTTCTTCTTCGACCATTTTTTCATTTTTTTCTTATTTTTGACAATATTCCACTCCGGATATTATCTTTTTAACGAACTAATGCAAATTCTATCAAAAGTTATTGAGATTTGAAAAAAAACATTGCCAGCTCATTTGAAATAGACTTTAATATCCGTTGAGTATTTGAATATAACACCCTAAACTTCATAATGTTTTCAGGTAGCAAAATTCGCCATTTTTCGTGCACTTGAAAAAGAACACTCACACAAGTGTTCCTGTTTCATATCAGGCACATGTCACATCTTTTTATCGTGCTGGATGAACAAAAAATTGTTTTTTCTTTTCCTCTTTCTCACCGTGTCAATTCAATGCGAAAAAGCTTGCAGATTAAAGTTGATGAGTAAGCGAACGATATTCACTCTTATATAAAATCAAAACCTTTTTAACCACCTGTCTTCCTTGGAGGACTTTGAAATCGTGTTTGAAAATTCAACACCAACGTGCAGTGATAGATCAATCTAGCTCTCTATATTCTGCTTGCAACCAGTGATCTTTTATCTTTCCTGAAACAGTTTCTTAATCCAGTCCGAGCTAAATTTTTGCTTAGAGTATTTTTGAAAGTGGTACCTTATCAATAAAAGAACGAGAGAGATTTCTCAATACACGTTTTTATTTTATGAGGAACCTTAACTTTGCTCTGAGCCTGGAGTTCCTTATTTTTACAGAGAATTTCAGCCTCATAGTTCCTTATCGAGTTCCTTATTTACATAGCTGCTAAGTTTGGATAACCATCTCTCACTGTTCCTTTAAACTTGTTTTCTTATTCTCAGCCTGAGCAGTTCCTAAACAATTCCTTATTTTTTGGACCATTTTCAGCCTCGAGTTCCTTTAAAGCGAAAAATGAGTAAAATGGCATATTTTGCCCATTTTAAGACTATGAAAGCCCAGTAAAGGGTCAAAATGGTTTCTAAATGGTGTCTTTAATAAACGTGTTCTTTATAAAAAAACGTGTATGTTTATAAAAGTATATGTGATAAAACCCTTTCATAACTCCAGATTCCCGAGGAGATACAACATGAAATTTTGCTTGGCACTGCTTTGATAAATATACAATTCCCTTATGCAAAAACCTTTTTAAATCAAAGCCAAATCTTTTTACAAATCTGTATTTAAAACTGATGTTTTGATTTTTCACTTCCTGTGTAAATGGATAAGATTTATTTTCCTTGAATATTTGTGATTAATTCTTTTGTAAACTCCGATTAAAGATGGTGGATGGGTAGCTCATTCTAGAGTTTATGAAACTTGATCTTTATTTGAGGTCCTCCAGCGGTACCCAGTAGCGGCCTGGCTTAATTTTCTTGGTGGTGCAAACTATGAAATTGGCGCCCCTGGTATTTTTGTCCTTGTTTGCGCCCTCCATCATTAAGTGAAAATATTAAACTGTAAGAGCAGTGACTGGTTGAAAGTAACGCCCCTAATCTTTGAAATGGAAATTTTATACCTAGTAAGTCGATTTAGTCTATATTTTTGCTTTCTAAAACTCTTATCAGAAAAATTACCTGATAATCTTACTTTACCCTCCACTGATTAAAGATCATGACTGAAAGAGCCCCCAAAAATGGAGAAGTTGGGAAGAAGGGTTTGTTTAAATTTTGGCGCCTCAGGGAAAAAATTTTGGTGTAAGAAAGGTCAAACAGCTTAAAAGATCTTCTAAAACGGAGAAAGTTAGTCAGTATAAGACCACAAAAACCACAGCGAGAATCAACAAGTTTTGATCATTTTGGAAATCTCTCATTTTAGGGGTGAGCATTTGTAACTAGGGGAAAGTGAGCAATAAATTTGTTCGAGTTTGCTAAATAATGTTAAATTTCTCTTTTTGTAACAAAACTTAGATGTCGAATGAAACAACAGCCGCCATCTTGGATTTCCATCAAAACTGACTTTCGTATCCGTCAAAGAAACATTTCTAGCGGGCCGCAGAAGAGCACTCTCATACGCCCAATTCATAAGGGCGACACATTCTCTTTAACCCCTGGTGGATACACAACACTTCTCTTACTTCTGATTCAATATTGATAGAAGTTTTGAAAAAATTCAAGAGAAAAGATGCAAGAGGGTAAAATAAAGCGCCGGAGGTGAAAAAAATTAACATTGTACTCATAGAAGGCGCTATAAACGTGCCGAAGGGCGCCAAGTTGCCTAATTAAACATCAACAAAATTTTGGCGCCCCCTTGAAAAGCTCTTTTGGCGCCCCTCTCAGATCTTTATGGGTGGTGCACTGCACACCCTGCACCCCCTGCCAGGCCGCCACTGGCGGTACCCCTCACACGTCATCATGCAAATTTTAAAATTTTGAATTAAATCACTAATAGGCAAAAAATAGTGAAAGAATCTTAAAGAACTGGGTTCAACTTCAGTGTTCGTGTGAAAGTGGAAGGCCCAATTGTACACTGTTTTAAAACAGGATGATGAGCTCTCAGGATAATGGAAGGCTGGTGTAAACCCATGATGATAGGAGCTCGGGATTAAAGAAGACCCAATTGTAAACCAAGGGTGAGGGGTACTCGCAATTAGGGAAGGTTTGATTGTAAACCCAGATGGATACTCAGTATAAAGTAAGGCTAAATTTCAAACGCGGGGTGAATAAAGCCTACTTTGACGGACACCCAGGAAAGGTAAGGCTCAATTGTATAACCCAGAGTGATGAGTACTCAGAAGGATTTGAGAAAGCGCAGGCGTAGGTAAATTTAGAGATAAAGAGATATTTTACCGTGTAGAGCAACTTTTTATTCTGGCACCTAAACAAATTGATGTCAAGTATTTTTGAACGTGCTTGAAATTTTTAGCACTTTTAGCATTCAAAAAATATTTCACATCAATTATTTCAATCTAATGACGTTAACCTTATTAACCCCAAGCTTTGGCTGCGTTTAGACCAGCCTGGCATTTGTAATTGCTTGCAGTATTCTTTTGAATTCTATTTTTCCACGCAATTGTTCGGTTTGTCAAATGCCTAATGATGCCGGTTGGCAGACGATATCATCCACCAGGATGCAAGTGAAATTTTTCAATCTGCGGACCTAGACGGGGGTTCGGTTATTATCAGTTAGGGTTAGGGTTGGAGCTCGAGAGTCACAATATAAGGCCGAAGGCCTTCTTAGGGGCATCCGTACCCTGTGACTTAGCTTAGGATCCCGTAGGGATCCTTGTAGGGGCACCGGTAGGGTTGGGAGCTTTCTTAATAAAGGTCTGTAAATTACACGCTATAAGTATTTGTGAATGACAGCTTTCTGCCGTGTCTCGTTGGCGCAAGCGGTTAGGCATTGGGTTTGTAATCTGAGGTTGCTTGTATTTGGTGGTTCGAGCCGGGGTCGGAGACCTATTTCACCGGTACGGGCAAATTTCAGAAAAATACTTAGAAAACAGTTAGAAACACTAGAGAAAGTCAGAAAATCAGGATAGAAGATAGGAAAGTAGAAAATAGGGGGAAAATAAGAGAGGATGCATCCTGGTGGATGATATCGTTTGCCAACCAATGATGCCAGCGTGTTGGCATTTCCATTTTGAGCAAAGGAATCCCCTTTTCTGGCATTTCAAATCAAACAAAGGAACCAAGACAAAGAGAAAAAATGACATTTTTGATTTTTTAAAGTATTAGCACGTTTTTTATTCAGTTCTTCCTATAGATTGTAAAATTTGCAAGATTTGTAATAGCCTAGCCCTACGGCAAAAAGTTTCAGTCTTAATGACTGCAGTTTTTGAGAAATTCCATGCTTTTCATCGTTTGATCTGTCAAAGTTGAACTTGAGGGAATCACCTTTTCAGTAATGACTCTAAAAAGACGATTCCTTGAATGCCATGACAGAAAGTACAATGGAAAAGCTATCAAAATCGAATCCCTCATGAGCAAATGCCAAATAACAAATGCCAGGCTGGTCTAAACGCAGCCAATACTTCTTCATCTTTACTTTCAATTGTCTGCTATTTTTTAAGGTCGATGATAACGATGTCGTTGGTAATGTTGTTAGTGATGTTCCTTCCACAGTGAGTCTCTTAAAATGTATTCCACACTGAAAGAATCAAGTTGGTTTGCTTAGCATATTTCAACATAAAAGTGTTTTGTTAATAAGAAAGTTTAGAGAAGAAATTGATTTTTACTACTTTTTGCTGAAATGCAATTTGAAGCGTTCAAGCGAACGAAATAATTGCCTTTGTTTCGAAGTACTTAAGCAGATTCTAATGATGATATGAAGCACGAAAGTTGATGCATTTTGCAATTGTACAAGCGTTCGTTTTTACAAAATCGAAAACCAATCAGCTTATTTATTCTTGACTCGCGTAACACATAGCCTATACTAGACGTCACCCGCGTTTTTTTACGCAATTAACGAGATGAAAAATCCCGGTTTTTAGTGAGGTGCTCGCTACGTAACACAGGGTGTCCAGATAAAAAGTATCGAGTCGCACCACCTTTGTTCCCGAATTTTCAGGCAGAAAAAACTGGAGATTGCCAGTTATTATACAAAAATCAATTGCAAATCTCAAACTGCTTAAGAAAAAGGACACTAATATAGGGTGCAAATTTCCTTTAGTGGAGATTTTCTAGTGATAAACATATTTCTTTTATTCTTCAGCCGGCTACAATAAAACCGAAAGCCAAACGCCAAAAACGGATTTGCTTATACGACGTAAGTTCAAGTTTAACCCTATTTGGACCGGGCTATTTTTTGGTTAAATATTTAAAGGAGTCTAAAAAAAGGGTGGAAAAATCATGAAAATTGGCATGAGTGTACTCAATCGTGTAAAGTTTACGTTTATGCCCAGAAAAATTTCATATCTCTCATATTCTGATGATGTCAGCACTTTTTTATTAGAAATTCATGAAAATGAGCAAAAATACGACTTTTTAAACAGTTGTAGCCTTTGATATAAGATAGATTTTAAAATTCTGTTTTGACATTTTAGAAAGCTTTGGTAATGAAATTCCCTTTTGACAATGTTTTATCAGATTTTCCTAATTTACAATTTCTGGGTCTATAATAGTCATAATAAGGTACCAAAATCGCCAAAATTATTTTTTTTAATGGTGCGACATTTTGAAAAAATGACGTCATCAAAAATATTTTTTTTATTAATATGTCACTTTGTGCCGTGGCAAAATCAACCAAAAAGTCCATACAGTAAAACCTCTAATTAACAGATACTCTAAAAGGCGGACACCTCTGATTAGCGGACAATTTCATTTTCCCCGGCCGTTTCCTAGTCAAATCCTCATAAAAAAGTTTCTAAAAGGCGGACACTCAATTAGCGGACCCTCTGATTAACGGACAAATTTGTTCGCACGAAATGGCCAAAACCCCTATTTTAGCTCTCCAATATATCAAACGGGTCACAGACTTCCATAATCGAAAAAAAAATTTTAGATATTTTTATTTCAAGCACTTATAAGTCTTATTATTCAAATTATTTCTACCAATTTCCAGTTTTCCCTTTACCCATTCAACGAATTGTATTTTCAATTTTGGTGTTATATTTCTAGATTTTCTTTTATTTGTTAAAAATTAAATTGTTGCGTTTTAATAACCTTTCTCTTGTTCTTCTATGGCCTAGCGTCTGCAGATAAGTACCTTAGACCCCAATTTTGTATTTTCGACACCCTGGGATGGCCTAATTTCAAAATTGGAGCTCCGAGATCAAAAGTTTCTAAAAGGCGGACACTTCTAATTAGCGGACACTAACCCCTTTCCCCGATGGTGTCCGTTAATTAGAGGTTCCACTGTATCTCAATTGGTTCAAAAGATATCGGACTTATAAATAGGCCAATAAATTTTGATCGAGAGAAGTTGGGACTTTGGTGTAATACACTTTTTTGCCCAGTTTGAAGAGCTCTATCATGTGATATAGGTCTTTTTTTAATTTGAAGATCCCCCAAAAATCATGAATTTCCAGGCCTTGCAATTTTGCCTGGAAACGCAAAAAATCGCCAATTACTCGTTACTTGCACGATAATATCGTGGAAACTTTTTGATTTTGAAATCTTCATATACTAATTCGCGAGTTTCCACCAAAAAAAGTTAGTTCTAACATGGAGGTATAAAGAAACAGGAGAAGTATGCTATTGTAACCAAGCTCGCCCTACGATTAAAAAAATTACGATGTATGCATGCTCATAATCTCACATATCGTGCATTCTTAATGAGCTCTTTTATCCAGAAGTGAAATCCTATTGGCTCATTTAAGCTTTAGAAATTAGATGAGACGAGATTCATTGTTTCTGACATCAGTGTAAGAAAATATTTGGACTAAAAAAAGGCCTGTAAACTTGGCAATCCTTCATCAAATGATAAGATTTTTCGATCAATGTTTTCCTTAAGGTGAACTCTATTGCTTGATACTTTCCTCCCAAATTCTCCAGCGACTTTATGTCTACACATTGAGTCTGAAATCGTGTGTGCTTATAAAGAACTTTTCATTTTCTGGATTGAGAAAATATCTTTTCAAAACAAAATTGAACGGATAGCGAAATGGAACATAAACTTGCTTCGTGGACGAATTTTTATCTAATTTTCGTATATTAAAACACGAGAATGTTCAATACTGATTATTAGAATGTTCATAGCAAACTTGAGTTCTACTAAAAAGTCTTATTTCATCGGGCGAGCTTAGAATTTCTTTTGATACATTTTATAAAAGAAATCAAAAGACTTTAACGACCAATTACCGACACATTCAACTCCTGTTTTTCTTTATACCTCTATGGTTCTAAGATGTGTGTCACGAAATGAAACATTTATCGACCTCAGCAGAGGGACTATATCTTCTTCCAAGTCACTATAAACTTTCAAATAACATTTTTTGTAACTGATGTTGGCAAAAGTAATTCGTCATTTTTATAGCCCATTTGGACGTCGATTACTTTTAGCAGGTTTTAGAAAAATAATTAGTAGAAATAATTGGTGTTCTGTTTGTCATCTAAATATGTGCTGAGTGTGTATGTGGGTGAGACTTAATTGGTCCAGCGCGCAGCAGAATGGACCTTTAAAAAGCAACTGATCGAAAAGATTTTGTCTTTGTCGGGGCCTGTGCGCGCAATAAATTAACAAGTCCAGGCTAAACCAACCACCGATCTAGAATTTTTGCCCCGCCTACCTGTGCGATGTTTGACCTATGTTTTGGATTGAATTGGTAGTAGAGTCAAATTTCCCGGTTAGATTAAAGGGTTGTTTCAGGTAGGGTCAGTTAGGGTTAGGGCTAGGGTTGGGGATGTGAGTTAACCCCTGGTTAGGGTTTTAGCCCCCGGGTAGAGTCTGGAGTAAATACCATGTTTATTATTTTTTACAACTTTGAACTCCTTGCAGTTGTGAATCGATGGCCGAGTAGTTAAAACGCTGGCGTTCTGATCATAGTTGCTTTGTATATAGTGGGTTCGATTCCCATCAGCGGCAAAAGTTTCGAAATTTGCGTCCCTTAAGGAACCCGGTACGAACGACATTCGGTTATTGCTACGTCAGCTGGACCTTCACGCCGCTCCGGCTTCTTGTTTTGTTTTTTCATCTGCAAGAAAAATCTCTTATACCATCTCTCACCTCACCCCAAACCGCCTCACCACCCTAGTTTATGCGCAATATGTGAATTATCTTGAAAAGAAAGAAGTGTGCAGAATTAATCGATCTTTTTCTTCTTGTAGGATTTCGACTGTGTATGTGGCAAAAAATATTTAAACAAAAAAAACTTAAACAAACACATTACTGCTAAAGGCAATAATGCGGATCATTTCAAAAAAAGTAAGTCTAATTTGATTGATTTATTTTCTTATCATGCTATCGTCAATAATTAATCTCTTTAATATAGGGATGTGCGACAAGAGTTTATTTTGTCTTCTTTTGATGTGTCAAAACTTTCGGTTTTCATTTTAATTTTGTTTTGAAAGTATTACTTTTTAAATTTTACAAAGCTGTTTGTAACATCGGCGGTGTTTAAATTTTCAAAACTTTTCATCCTTGTCGTATTTCATTTCTAGTCACAGTGAGTAAAAAGGTCTAAAATATGATTTATCACCCTAACTTACATCGTTGCGGTGGAATGAAATATCCAAACTAGCTTAACGCTTACAATGAAAGAAAAAAAAAACGAACAACGTCTTATGCATTCTTTCATCCTTAGGCAGATTAGACTTATAGTGATTGACTCAATTTTCGAAATCGAGCTAGGTAGGACTGCGAGAATGAAATTCTTCCCTAGTCAAGCATTAAAATACGTGAGAGCGAATATTTGGAACTCAAAAATCGTGTGAATATAAAAACAACCAACCCTTAAAGTTAACGTTAAATTTTTGACTTGTGGTAGAACAAGGGTTGGGGTGAAAAGAACTGGTGTCGATATACTTAACCTAGACGATCCTATCGTCTACACAAGCTCACTAAAAAGGGAATAGTTTAGGAGAGGCGTGATAAATTCGGGTGGAGTAAGCAGTGGCGGAGATGTTTACAGTGTTTTGTTCCAAAACTCTACCGTCACTTTTTTCCCGTAAACCGCCCTGACGCTCTAACTCTTTCTCGCATTTACTTTAAACGGACGATAGCATCGTCTATACTTAACCTAAAACCGGCGTGAAATTTTCATTGATTTTAACTTCTAATTTCAGTAAGTGTTTAACAGGGGTCTAACAGTAGCATGAAAAGTTATCAATCATCGATTTACAATAAACTTTTTATCAATTTACGAAATGACATCAGCCAAAAATCAGGCAGTGACAGGCAAAGGGTTTTATAACGTTCGATTTCTTTTTATGCTGAATTATACAATTCGATTTCATTATTTTTCCTTCTAGATCCTTATCCACCGGATTATTAGTTTTTGTTTTCATTTTGTTTATTTTGTTTATTTATATTTACGTTAAATTATATATAGGAAGTGGCTCAACATAAGGCAATTGTTTTTCTTTTTAAAAACCTTATAAATAAAATGCAAAAGAGTCCCTGAAAATTTGAGATAATTATCTACATATAACATAAATCGTTGAGAAGTTTTATTTTTGACGCTTTTTCAATCGCAAGTAAAACACTTAAATGGACATAAAAGTAATACAATATGTAAACATTGCGCGAACCACGTGTCAAAGAGAACAATTAAAATCACGTGTCCAAACCAAACTTGTAAAACAGTTGAAACAATCAAAATCAGCCATATTTTTTATGGCATTTAATTTTTATTATATGAAATCACTCAATATCAAGCAATTGAGGGGTAAAGTAAGGGGTAAACAAGATAAGAACAATTGGAGGCTCAAAAAGCCAAAAAAATAAGAACAGCCGCTGAGCCTCAGCAAAAATTTACTAGTTCTAATAAAATAAAAAATTTATGTGCAAAACATAAGAAATGAGTCATATTTTAAAATTATACCGTATTGTAAAATATTGTAAAAATTCTTTAACGCATAATTTGTCTTACTTCAATTTATTTTACCATTGTAAATATCGATACAATAATGAAGTAATAAAACACAGCTTACCGAACTACGACCTTTCTCAGTTTAAAGGGACATTGCGGGAGTTTTAACAATAGAAGCCTTTCGTTTTTAAGAATCGGTAGATTGTGTTTTGTGTATTTTACAGACCAGCGCGCTTTATACTAAAGCCTAGGTCTGCAGATTATATTATTCATTTTCCAGCCACTGAGATACAACCTGCGGATTATTTTTATAATATTTTTCAAGATGTCGGCAAGAACATGTGTATTTCTCTGTGGTTTCTTTCACTTTAATTTAATGGTCTAGTAGTTGTCTTTTATTTTACCAATTTCTTTGGGAATGTATGGAGTTGAAAGGAGACTTATCAAAGTTGATGTCTGCGAAGTTTCGATCCATGATTTTAAGTATTTCGTTAGCAATCATAAAGATTTCTGTAATGCAATGCATATTATTTGGATTTCATAGAAATATAAAATAGGTGTTTGATCTTCCCTTGGCTTCCACTACTAAGAACTTTGTACTCTTTACAATGTGGATTATTATGCTTTTTAAATTGGAAATTGTAACTATAACTTAGCTTTATAATCTCATGCAGGATAGGCTCTTCTTTTTCTTTTCCCACAAGAACACTTTTCTGAGCATTTGACAACCCTTGTTTTGCAGGGACATCCTTTTCTGAGATTGTAATCTTTTCTACAACAGGTATTTTTACAATTGCAAAATAAATCATCCATTTTTCTTTTCCTTCTTCTTCTGTCTGCTTTCTGTCATAATAACAAAGACGTATTTGCTAAAAAATGGTCAAAAATATCATTAGATTTCAGTAAGTATTACGTAATCGTAGCGCACTTACCGTTGTGTCTTTTTTCATTTTTATAATAGAGTTCTTTTTTATAATTTCAATTTTCAGCTGCGGGGGAGAGAGCAATGAAATCGATTACCTCGACGTTCGAATATTTGCAATAAACCCGGGGGGGGGGCATCTAAAACGTAAAGCGACCCACCGGACGTTTGACGATATAGGGAAACTTTTTGGGGACATTTTTTGGGAGTTCAGGAAGTGCATTTTAATGGTCAAGTATCCCATTTTAAAGCAAAATTTTTTTGGCAAGGGCATTACTCTTTACAAGAGCGATAGAGAAACACACCAGCACCCCCGTCCAGAGAAATAAAAAAGTAAAACAAAAACAAAATTACAAGAAATGAATGAAAGATTTTTTATTTTGTTGGAAATGTTTCTCTGTGAATGAAAATATTACTTCGTTAGCTAATATTACAAGAAAGATTGGAACGATTCATATGCAAAAGGCTTCCTGCGACTTTTCGCCCAAAGGAAAGTCTACCATGTTTGTTATGGTTTTTCTGTTTTCCCACGTGACTTTTGTTTTGATTTTGTATGTTTTGTTTTGACTTGAAACCGCTACAATGTTCACATCACAACTCCCGCAATGTCCCTTTAATCCAACAATACCAATTCATATAGGAGACAACAATCACTGTTGAAATTGAAAATACATGGTGCCTTAAGTCGTGCTTAAATGGAACAGAAGAATTTAAAGAGATGGAAAAACAGTTTCTTGAAAACAATGGAAAAACGGCTCGCCATTTACCAGGGCAAGAGCCATTAAGGGAGTTTATGTCGAGTTAATAGGTTTCTTTTGTTTTCACTCTAAAAAATCTACACAATTAGCGTGTGGTGACAAAACTCTTTTGTTTCAAGCCTGATTATGTGCAAACTTTTTAGGGCTTATATTATACTGTTTATACTGATACAACCACAGCCACAGGAAAAAATTTTCGATTTACAAGGTTGGAAATTTCAAGTTTTCTTAGTTGGAAGAAAGATAAAATCCAATGGAAAATCCAACCTGGAAATGTGGGACATTCTCCAAGGTTGGAAATTTTGCATTTTCCCTTGCTTGGAACTTTCAAAAATCCAGGTTGAAAAAAGTCTTTCTATCATTCAGTCAGGTCCGCGCAGCGCCCACCCTGCCCTTCCTAAATCAGGCGGTGCCGAAGCCACCTAAAAGAAATGAGAGACTCTAAGCTATTCAACGGACTATAAACGAGCTTCAAATTCCTTCTAGATCCGGAGATATAAGCCTTTAAAGTTTGATAGAATCTGGATTGGTCGGCACAGCGTCGGTATATGATTTTGACCTGTTCTTTTTACGGTATTCCAGACCGGGGTTTTTTATACGGACTATGATTTCAAAAAGGTTTAAAACTATTTTTTGATACTTCTTTTTTATTATGTTTTACCATAGTATAAGAAAGCCGCGGCTGGAATGATGACGCTATTGTTTTTGTCGTAAATGGATGTCTCCGTGGTTTATAAGAACTAAGTCGAAGGTAACAAAATCCTTAACCTTAAAAGTGTTCATAATATTTAATTGAAGAACAACTACTTTTCAAGTTTCAAATTTTTCTCACTATCCTCTCTCTTTACCTTATTTGAAGTATATTTTTATAAATTCCAAATAAATCTTTATAAATTTAGGACCAAATAAAACACATTTTATTAAAAGAACTAATTCTCAAATGCTAAACTTTGAATGCTTTCTGTCACCTCAATACTGTTGTTTTTCGAATGGAATTTTCACAGAATGCAGCTTGAATATTTATTTACTAATACCAGTAACAATTTTTCAGAATAATCAGGAAGGCATTTCAAGGCACTCAATTTTCTTCAAGTTCTTAAAGCACTGACATTCTGACGTTCTAGTACTTTTAAACCAAGTCTTTTCTTTTACTTTGATGTTATGAATGCGTGAATTATCAAGAGATTTGTGTTTATGAGCAAAATTACGTCTAACGAGGTAGTTTGTTAAAAGTCAAATTAAATTGACAATGGAAATTGTCACCGAACCATAAAAAAATTTGTTCTTACGACATACAGGGTGTCCCTAATAAAAGTATCGAGTTTGAACATGCGATTGAGTAGAAAGTTTTAAGTGTGTATTCACAAAATTGTATTTTAAGCTCTCCCTCTTTTTTCTTTCTCGTTACGTAACAATATGTGATGGAGAACGTTCTTATATTTTAGCGATAACACACACAAACTTTTTTACTCAATCGCATGTTCAAACTCGATACTTTTATTAGGGACACCCTGTAGATAGAACAACAGAAATTCAGCTGTACTCATTCCAGCCGCGGATTTCTTATACTATGGTTTTACAGCCTGCTCTACCAAACTAAATGAATGCAGATAGCTAAGAAGTTAAGAATGTCCCCCCCTTCCTACCCAGAGTAGAGTCATCTTTTACCTCACTACATCCTGAGAACTCCACCATCGCACCTTAGAATATAGTTCCGACATGCCAGGATCTTTCCCTGACTTACTTTAACCCCTTAACTCGATTGCCTTCCTAACTCGAACAAGTTTTCTCGTTCCTGAAAAGATATTTTCCCTTCTAATATTCTCTCAAACGTGCAAAAAGTGTTCGATAACGGGTAAATGATTCAGTTTGATTTACACGTATGTAAGAAAAGAAAACTGAAATACTTAACTGAAAAAAAAAAAATTTAATTTTGAGGCTCAGCATTAGTAAATCTAGTTGTGTACCTTCAGGTACCTTACTTAGTATGATATTTGATACAAGATGACTCGCTCTATTGTATTACATCGACGATATTCAATTCTGGTTGAGGCTTGCCACATTCTTACATGAACCGGTTAAGTTGTTCACAACTTTACACAACCTTGGCAACGATCCATCGTACAAAGGATTGCCACAAAATCCAAGAGCTCTCAACACCGCTACCAATCGAAAGAAAATCAACAAATTAACAGGGAAAGTTCTACAACAAGACAAACTTGGTCTTTTCGTACCACCTCCAAACGGGTACGCTACATATTCGAGTAACTTCGACGTAACTTTATTGTGCATACTCATACAAAGCTTTGCGATCACCCCGGCACCTCTAAATGGTTGGAACGACAAAAATCCTCTTTTTTTCCTACTCATGATTTAAGTATCGCAGTAGCGTTCATGATTCGTGTACAGGATTATTTGCGTAACTTCATTCATCACACGAACCCTGACACAATCACGCAAGCATTTTCCAATCGTAGTGACAGGAAGAGGAAAGAAATATTAATAATCCCGGTTTCAATTTCCAGCACAACTCTCTTGTTCTTCGTTATAATAATGTTACAAAAGCGTTGAAACAATGGGCTGTTCCATTAAAAAACCATAGTGGATGAACCTTTTCATGTCAAAAAGAATTATTGAAAATGTGCGGATACTCCAGCTGGAAAATGGAAAAATTTACAAAAATACCCTTGGAAAAATCCTTTTGTTGCCTTAAAATTGAAGTTGTACGAAATAAAATATGTCTTTTACCCCCTGGAAAATTAAGAAAAACTTTTAACCCCCTTGGAAAAATGAAAAAAACATCCCCTGGAAATTTTTCTTGGATTACCCCCTGCAAATTTTCGTCCTGTATGGATATAAAATGGAATGGCCCAATGTAAATTAAGTTAAAACTTTGAAAAATAGAATCAAAACCATTCAGCAAAAGCCAGCAGGTATGATGGCACTCTAAATTAATTTTAAACGATTTCATCTTTTTATTGCAGCTTTCTGAGATAGGGTATACGGGGGTTTGTCATAATTTCAGGTCAAAATTGGAAGGTGAAAAATGGTTAGATATCAAGAAAGAATTGTAAGGGATCGGAAGATGCAGTGTGGTCAAACATATCAAGGAAAAAACTCGAACAACCAAAGGTAATTTCAACTTGCGAGGTTTTGTTCGTAAAAAAGTGGGACTGGTCTTAAACTCCTTCAAAGTGTTCTGGATATTTATCATTCAATTTCTAAACGGATCGCTTATTGCATTGTTTCACTTTTCACTTACAATTAATTCTCAAGAATTGACCGAAGATTTTTTCATGGTCTTGAAGTAGAAATTACCACACACAGCACTTTCAATTAATGTTTATAAAACTTAATACTTTACCCAGGTCGACCTTGCAATAACACTGTTCCGGTCCTCTTGACATTTCTTAAGTAATCCCTCAGTTGTAGGTTTTTTTTGCCCTGTTACTTGATCTTTTGCCTTGCAAGGAATAGGTTTGGGGTTGTGATACAGGGGTGTATTGAAATCAAATCAGATGGTTAGCATATTGCGCTTTGGTTGGTTGTGTTTCGGGGCCCTTTGCGTTAGGGATATTCGAGAACTTTGCAGAAGTCATTAGCATATTGTTCAACACTTAGGTGAATGAATTGCAAAGGTTGTTAAGATGGCTTTGTAAGATTCGGAATTAAGAAGAATGCTGATTTCACCGATAACTGGATGTAAATCTTTCATATTATTCTCGATATTATTTTTTAATCGTTGAACCTAAAATAACCTTTATTTAGCTAATTCTTCAGATAAAAAAAACACAAGAACCCAAGAAATTAGGACAAAACCCAAGTAAATAAAAATGACAAGGTTTCGTTGAGACAGACTTTCACACTTTTATTTAGATTAATGCAATGCAATGCAATGGTTTCAAACCCAGGAACAAATGAAATCTGACGTTTTGTTTTTTGGATTACGTAATCTTACGCGTTCGAAAACCAGCCAATGTCAGGGTATTATCTAGCACTATCAGTAAACATCAAAAAGCTGATAATACGCAGAGAACGAGGTTGTCACTACTCTAACCATTGGACCATCGCAACTGATGCCTTGTCGAATGGTTCAAGCTAGTTTAACTGACCCTAACTTATCTATCAGGTATTCGACCGGTGACTTGCTAAATCAGGTCTTCGGCTGTTAACTCAAGTCTTCGGCCGTTAACTCAAGTCTTCGGCCGTTGATTCAGGTCTTCAACTGTTAATTCAGGTCTTCGGCAGTTAATTCAGGACTTCGAACGTTAAGTCAGGTCTGCGCCCGCTGACGGAAATAAAATTTGCAGTGGTGCTTCCTTGATGAAAATGCTACGACTCTCAATTCAAATATTTTTGACTCGAGAATTCTTTCAGAATATTTTTTTTCAAAATCTGAAAATTTAATTTTTTCTATCAATTTAAATGAAAAGACATTTGGTAAAACACTACCAAAAATTTTGCGTCTAGTCTAAGAAACTCTTTGACGGGAAATGAAGCCACTTATTTCCCTTGTGGTTTTATTAATTATGGAAATGTCACTTTAATTTAATTGAAATAATAGACAGACCTATGTTATGATTCTCTATCACTGACTCTTTTTACAAAGCATTGATGATATTTTTTAGTTGTGTTTTCGTGTTTTCAACGACGGGAATAAAAATATCAACTTTGAACTTCATCCAAGATCTTGGATGGTCGTCATGGTTACTTTTGTCTTCGTTGATTGCGCACTGAACAGAATCTCGATTCTTCGGGACAGCGTCAATATATGATTTTGACCTGTGCTATTCACGGTAATACTTTTAGGGACGAAACTTTTGCGGACAGAAACCTTCGCGATTTTTGCGATTTTTGATAAAGTATTTCACGAAACTTATAAACGCTGAATTCGTTTCAAAAGTAAAATTCGCGAAAGTTAAATTCACGAAATTTCGCTACTTTGCAACCTTGCGAAAGTTTCTGCCTGTGACGTTAAAAAATCGAATGTTTGGGGCCCGAAATCCTAAACGTGGTTGACGCCTAGTAAAGGCTAAAAAAAATTCACAAATTGTTTTTTTTTTGTCAACGACGGACGATAATATCGTCAAAAATGGTCCAATAAGGCTCAGAATATAGCCTGGGGGAGTGGAAGTCTAATTATTTTTCTTCTTCGTAATTTTTTCCGAAAATCACAATGGATGACTTATCATTTTCTATTTTGAATGAAAACCAAGTACTAACTCTTAGTGATTCGAATGATCCAGACGCTAACTTTTATGAAAATATTTCTCTTGAAACTTCTTTTTTGACCGTTAGTGAGACTAAATATAAGCTCACACAGCTAGATCAAAAATTTTCCATACTTAATATAAATATCAGAAGTATTTCCAAAAACTTTGAAGATTTTAAATGCTTAATTCAAGAACTTAATTTCAATTTTAAAATTATTTGCATCACAGAAACTTGGTGTAAAAAGGATGAAGCAGAAAGCGAAGAAAATGTAAACAAAAAAAGCTTCTCTAAATTCTCTCTACCGGGTTATAAAGTTTTACATCAATCAAGATCACATGAATTACGAAAAAAAGGTGGTGGTGTTTGTATATTTGTGCATGAATCTTTAAATTATAACCGTAAAAAAGACCTCAGTGTGAATGATAACGATTGTGAAATCTTAACAATAGAAATCTTAAACAAATTTTCACGTAATATTGCAGTTTCTTGTGTATATAGACAACCCTCTGGTAATTTAAAAAAATTTAAACAACACTTAAAAAATCACTTAAACAATAATAGCTTAAACAATAAAAGTGTTTACTTAGCGGGTGACTTTAATCTAAACCTTCTTCATTGCGAATCTAATAAACATGTTAAAAATTTTGTAAATACTCTTCTTCAACATAATTTGGTACCAACAATTAACAAACCAACACGAGTTACACGAAAAACTACAACGCTAATTGACAACATTATTACCAATGACTTTTTCGGTAATTTTACAGGAATTATTAAAACAGACGTTTCTGATCATTTTCCAAATTTTCTGATTTGTGAAAAAGATCTCGAACTTCAAAAACCTGAGACAACTATTTTTAAACGCTTTACTGACAACAAATCGACAAAGGAATTTTGTGACAATCTACGAGCTCTAAACTGGGAACTTGTTACAGAGACTGACCATGCCGAACATTCCTTTCACGCTTTCAATGAAATGTTTACAAGATGTTATAAAAGAACATTTCCAAAGAAAGAGATCACAATTCACCCAAAATCGATCAAATTTCCTTGGATGACACCTGGATTGGTAAAATCTTCTAAGCGTAAACAAAAGCTATACGACAAGTATTTACGATATAAGACCTTTAAAAATGAAAAGAAATATTTAGCTTACAAAAAGGTTTTTGAAAAGATTAGAAAAAGAGTCAAAAAGAGCTATTACTCAAATCGCATTAACAAATCTCAAGGAAATTCAAAACAAACCTGGAACATCTTAAAAGCTATCATTGGAAAAGCCAATGTGCCTAACAAATTTCCAAAGCAATTAAATTACAAAGATAATATCTACAAAACAAAACGAGATATGGCTGAAATCTTTAATGAATTTTTCTCTTCGATTGGAAAAAACCTTGCATCAAAAATACCGGCATCTAATCGTGATGTCTTGTCTTATCTAGATAGCTATGAAACCTCGATGGAATCTAATCCACTAACTTTTGATGAACTGACAAAGCTTTTAATTCGCTTCAATCCAACAAAAGTCCAGGGATCGATGAAATTGATGTTAACGTTGTGATAAAAACTTATAATATCATAAAACCTATTCTTTTACATATTTTTGACCTTTCTCTCAAACAAGGAATCTTTCCTAATGATATGAAAATTGCGAAAGTAACTCCAGTTTTCAAAAGTGGAGATAAAAACGATCCAGGTAATTATAGACCAATTTCAGTTTTACCATGTTTCTCAAAAATACTAGAAAAAATTATGTATAACAGACTTTACAATTATCTCAAAGAACATGATATTCTTTACAACAAACAATTTGGTTTTCAACAAAAACACTCGACAGAACATGCACTATTAGAACTAATTAATGAAATTTCTGATTCTTTTGAAGCAGATAAATACACTATTGGTGTCTTCATTGACCTTTCAAAAGCATTTGATACTGTTGACCATGACATACTAATCTCAAAACTTGAACAATACGGGATAACAGGTACCAACTTAGACTGGTTTAAGAACTATTTAACTGGACGTAAACAATGTGTAGCATATGACGATTTGACAACGACGACAAAAAAGATTGTCTGTGGGGTTCCTCAGGGATCAATTTTAGGACCATTACTATTTTTAATATACGTGAACGATCTACACAAAACATCTAAACTACTTGACTTTATACTGTTTGCTGACGACACTAACCTATTTTTCTCTAGTAAGAACATAAAAACACTTTTCGAAATTGTAAATAACGAACTAAATCTCATTAATGAATGGTTTAGAGTCAATAAACTATCCTTAAACGTCAAAAAGACTAAATACATACTTTTTTGTAAACATAATAAAATTGATGACTTACCTCTAAAACTACCGACATTGACCATTAACAACACTGAAATAAAACGAGTTTACGATACAAGCTTTCTTGGGGTTATTATTGACGAATCTTTAAACTGGAATAAACATATAGCAAACGTCGAAAATAAAATTGCTAAAAATCTAGGAATATTTTATAAAGCTAAGCAAGTGTTGGAACTTGACTCACTTAAAAAACTTTATTTTGCATTTATACATAGCTATCTAAATTATTGTAATATAATATGGGGTAGTACTTTTAAAACCGCCCTTAAAAAGCTTTTCAGTAAACAGAAGCATGCACTACGTATCATGTTTGGTGTAAACAAATTTAGTTCGGTTACCTGTCGCTTTAAAGAGATAGGTGCGCTTAATGTTTATCAGCTAAATATTTACCAAACAATTGCATTTATGCAAAGCGTCAAAACTAAAACTTGTCCAGATTTATTTACAGATAAATTTCCTGAAATCAATCACAAGTATCGAACGCGGTATTCGAGAAATGCATTTAAAATACAAGATGCTAGATTGAAGGCCAAGAGATTCGCTATTAACTATAGAGGGCCTTTTATGTGGAATAATATTTTAAACAATGACTTAAAGGAAACATGTACAAAAAAGTCAAAGCTTGTTTCTTAAAATCTGTCAAAAACTACATTATCAATCTAGACATTGAAAAATATTATTAAAAGTTTAAATACTGTAAATAATTTTGTGGAAAATTCATTTCACTTTTATTTTTTTCCGTAAATTTAAATGTACATAAATAAACATCGCTGAAAAAGGGGATGGGTGAAAAGACAGTGATGTCTTCTTTTATCTCCTGCGAATGTTTTTAGCTCTTAGGACTTTTTTATTTTAAATCACTATCATTAATATTTTCATCGTGTATACTTTTTAGGCAAAGTTATTATCGCAAAGATTTATATAAAAAAAAAAAAAAAAAAAAAAAAAAAAAAAAGTCTATAAACGCGTGCCAAATTGAATTATCCAAATATATTTACGAATTAATTCCCTTGACCTTGAGAACGGACCGAGTCCCAAACATGTCCGAAAAAATCTAAATATAATAGCCGTATTCATTGTCACCGTCCAACATTACATTTAAATTTAAGAGGTAACCCAAAATCAACCTTCTCGCCGAACTTTAAATTTCGAAAAACGTGAAAAAAAGCTTAATTCTCAAAATAGTTTGACCATGACTTTTATTATCGAGTGATGTAATCTTACAAATTATTCATATAAGAGAAAATACAAAAGATTACATGATATTTTACTCGAAATCTAGAGTAGAGGTAAATTTTAGTTTCAATCTGTCATTCGTGTAAAAACCAGGCGGGCCGCTCAAGACCGCGCAACTTTGGTAGGATTTGTTGACTTCAAATCCTACAACAAATCCTACAAAGGCAATCTATACTTTCTAAACCTCGACCTCGACCCTGACCTTCGAAAAAGGCCAATCCTCGACCCTTGGATGGAAAATCCGACCTTCGACCAAAATACAATAAAAAGCCGACCCTGTCTGGGTAAAAAAACGCTTTAGTAGCTTTTATAAGAATTTTTTGGATGAATATTCCATAAAAAAAGGGGGGGGTTTCATGATTGGCGGAGGAGCGGAATCGGCCCTTTTTTCGGACAGAGTGGCGGAATTCGGCGAAAATTTAGATGGAATTACGGAAATTGGGTTCTCTGACGGTGACGGAAAATTGGAAAATTTTAGTGCGGAAAAAAATTTGCGGAATTTCGGAATTGGTAAAAGATATTCAAAATTTGCGGAATTTTCGACAAAAATATTGAATTTCAAAGGAATTTTCGGTGACGGAATTTTGGTTCAATTTAAGACGGTTTGACGTTGACGCATGAGAGATTATATTATCTTCCACTCTCAGTAAAACGTAAACTAAAAGTAGATTAGATGATACGACGAGGTAAGAGGTTTTCGGAAGATTCGGCGAACATAGCCTAATTTGCAATAGTTCCTGACTGAAGAAGAGTTTGGTACAGGCTAGCCGCAGCCTAACAACCGGGTTAAATACCGGATTACAGCATAGTCACAAGATTACAGGCGTTTGGAATTCGAAATTCAAAATGGTGTCAGTCAACTGCTGCTCATGTGGGACTGCACACGTGAGACAGAGTGAAGAGGTCAAAACATGGTGAGAACGCATTCTGCCATGCTACTAAACCAAACTTGAATTACAGACAACAGAAGAAGGTAAATAATTATCAAACATTTTTCAATTTGTGAATTTTAAAAACCTTATTTGTTTTCCCTACCTGCATGATTTTTTTGTGGAATTTTATGTTCTTTTAAACATCATCTAACAGAAAAGAATGTATAAAAGTAAATGATATTTTTTCTGTTACAGATTTGTGGATTATGTTCAGTTCGAATGTAATTCAAGGTGGTATTTCAAGGTGGTATTTCTTGATACAAATCATGAAGCTAAAGTAAAAGTAAGTAAAAACACTTTGTAATGAATTCTTTTCCCAGTCTTCTTTCTTGGGAGGTCATCAGTAGTCCGACAATTTCTAGTCCAACAGTAAGTGCCCGTCGTTGGATTTGACGAAAGCGTCAATATTCCAACGGGTTGGTCTAAAAAGCAGGGTAGCCAATTGGGGTAGCCAATTGGGCTAGGTTATGGGGTACCTAAATATTTTACAGACCAGAATAGAAATACCGAAAATGAATGCATAGAACCACATTTTACTGACCAGGGAGCATGAATCTGATTGATACTTAGATTGATCATGTATGATTCCAAAGATAAACAAAGATATAAATTAACGCGTGTTATAGCCTGGGAATCCATGCTATGATTTCTTCTTTGATAAACTGATGGCGAAATGTATAGCATGGTATGGGTTGAGAGTTTGAATTTCTCAGATCCTAATAACGGTTGAAAACATAGCCAATCAAATTTTGTTATTCTTTTACTGGTCACACTTTCTTAGAGAAAGCGCAATTTTCGAAATTTGGTTTTTATTTTAGTAAGTGAGGACAGCGCTAAATTCGAATTTCCCACTGTAAAAAATGTGAGTCCAATATTGGACTCACAGCTCAAACCCGTCTTGTGTACATCAAATTATAAAAAAACACACGACGGGTCTCCTGTCTACGCGTGTTAATGCACGAGGAGTAAGAAATAGAGCTTCATTGTAATAGAGCTATTTAAAAAGACCTTTTGTACCTATTATAAGCTGCCTTATTTAAAAATTTTGAAAGGAATTAATTGTTTGAAACATCTAAATATGATTTGAATTAAACAATAGATTCAATAACAAAGGATTGTTAAGATATGACAAGAGTAGAGATCATATGGCCCAAAGGCGATTCCAAAGCTATTATCATCGAATTACAGCTTCACGGAAATAACAATTAAAAACATAAATAAAATCTAAATCTAAAAAATTAAAAACTGTTTTGTATATATTTTTTATTCGGGTCTGTAAATTACGAACGAAAGCCAAGAAGGAAGACAAAATGGCGCCAGGTCTCTTGAGAAGTAACAAAGTTCAGTACCTTTGGAAAAAAGGCTATTGTGGCTGAAGTTCGAAAGGAATTTTAAATTTTATTACATGGAATCATTAACAAGATGTTGTAATAGTTATTTCCACATTAAACAGGTTTCAGATTTCAAAAGTTTAGGCAAAAAGAGGTACCCCATAACCTAGCCCAATTGGCTACCCCATTGGCTACCCTGCTTTTTAGACCAACCCATATTCCAACAACAATTTTGTCCGACAACGAGTAAAAAAAAACAACATAAACCGAAATATGAATCGCCAAAGTGGAGGAGCTTATAGAAATTCACAGTTCTGATTTGAGGTTGGGCCCCTAAACCCGATTTTCTTAAATTTTGGGAAGCTTATTAGGATTAGGCTTTCAAGAGTCAAGAAATTGGATTTGGCTGTTTTTACGATTCTTTTTTTATTTGGTGGGAGGGGGAGGCTGGAATTCAAAGTTTGAGATTTACAACCCTTTTATACCATAATTCTGAACATGCATAAAGGGACCCTTAAAGCTGGTGTATTCTTATTGCTATAAATTATCTTTACACAAATTTGATTGGTCTTTTATTTCAAATTATGTCGCCAAAATGAACCTTTATAATATTATGTCAATGAAAAATATTTAGTTTTCCGACAAAAGTGGCGTCAGAAAAAAAGACTTCTAAATTGTAAATTTATTTATAGATTCAGACTATTTTACTGTCGGACTAGAAAGTGTCGGACTAGTGACATGCATCCCCTTTCTCAGTTTTTTTAATTATTTATTTTGTACTATAAGTTTAAGTTAATTACATTCAAAAAGATAACAGAAAGAGAAAAAAGATCGGTAAGACGAGCAGAAATTAAAATTACTTAAATGAAGATGGGTGTTTACAGCCAAAATCATTAATCGGCTAGTTTGTAACTTGGGTCACAGGGCACGGTGTACGGGTCATAGGGCACGGTGTACCGGTCATAGGGCACAGGGCACGGGGCACTGGAATACAAATTACAGACCGGAGAATGATATCATGACATATAATTTTTAACACGTACTACATAACACAATAGTAATAGTATAAGTATGTCTGAAACAATTATAAACAAATATTATTATTATGAAGATCATAAAATATAAGGCCTCTGAACCAATTTACAGCAAAATGTTTTTTCATACTCAAGAAGATGCTAATTATGTGACTGAATATAGATTAACATGTTTTAAAATAATTGCAAGTTAGTGGTCTTAGAGATATGAGTACAATTACATTATTTTAAAAAGAATCATTGAAAAACCTTTTTTCTGGGTACTAGACGTACAACAAAATGTCTTTACATGATACATGTATGCAAATTGGTATGTTATCCTACTACTCGTGACATTGATTATTTTTGTTATTTAGACCAGACTTCCAAGGCTCTTGCAGAAAGCTTGTGCAAACAAGATCACTACCTGAAGGTGGGATATTATTTAGAATTCACAAATTTAAAATTTCACTTCAGCTGAAGTTTCAATTTCTCTCCAAGTACGAGATTATATACAAAACTTTTAACCTCTTATACTTTCTGTTTCAGATCATCCTATATGTCATTTGTCGATAATCAAATCAACACAAGTCAGGTAATTATTATTAAAGTCATTTCTATTTTGATAACATTGGTAAATAGAGTTGCAAAAAGACACTATAGCTTATATGTACAGTCTGTCTATTGTTTTCAAGGGCCCATGGCCAACTGGATCCACTTTACATGTTGATTCACCCTTCTTGCTGGAAAATCAGAGTTTAAAATTGCTTAACATGTTCAGCTGGCTCATGTTATAAGTTAAATCAATTTCAACCTAACAAACAGACCCTAAATAGATTTCCAAGTATCAAAGCTCAGGGTTTAGTCAAGTGTAGGTGGGTTTAAAGGACGTTGATATTTGCATCACACGTGCTGTTTTGTTTTGGAGGGTTTGGTATGTTATTTATCATTGTGCAAAACCTTGAATTTTTTTTCAATTTTGACTTGCCACTGAGGTATGTTTTCTTTGAAATTGCAGCTAATACAAACTGAGGTGGTGGTAATAAGTAATAATTTTAATTTATATTATAGCAAAGACGAAGATCACGACTCTATAGCGCCGCTATGAAGACTTCAGCTAAGAAGTCAGAAAAGATGAAATCAAATTTGTAAGTGTAAATCGTCATCAATAATTACTTTTGACTCAAATTCTAATTATTCAATTCATAGCGGGCCCACTATACAATTATTTCAGCTTGGCCACTCCTTGACCTCATCTGAAAATTAGCTAGGTTATAATAAATCTCAATCACAGACCTCTATAGATATGCTTCCTATATATCTACATATCTATAAGAAACTCTATTCACTAGAGGATTAGCAGATGCCTAGGTGATGAAATGTATTGTTAAAAATTTGCTACACTTCGTGCTTTTAACCACAGACTTCGCCTTAACGGCTTTTTCATAAATAGTGAGTTCATAAGTTACGCTGGTTTATGAAGAAACGTTGGAATGAATCCGTTGTACCTTTACAGTAAGCCTCACAGTGGGTGCATTTACACATTCCTGGCATCTGACACTATCATAATTAGTTGCCAGGAGAGTTTTCATTTGCTGGCTCTATTCCCAATTGGGTCGGAAGCTAAGTTTATTGAGATTTGGCTGTTTTACCAGAGGAATGTAAAGAGATGGATAAACCTGGAAAAACAGCTTCTTGAAAACAATGGAAAAACGGCTCATCATATACCAGGTCTCTTGCCCTTAAGGGAGTTTATGTCAAGTAAATAGGTTTCTTTTGTTGCCGCTATAAAAAATCTGCATCATTAGCGTGTTGTGACAAAATTCTTTTGTTTCAAGCCTGATTATGCCCAAACTTTTAGGGCTTATATTTTGGGTACACCTATCCTATACGAAAAGGTACCTATATCTTCTTGCTCAGAATTTCCTAGCGATTCTACTGATATAACCGCATCATGATATGGAAAGCTAGAGCTCAAGAAAATTATAACTTAATCTTGATTTTACTCGACTTCTGACAGTTTTACAAGAACCAATTTAATATCATTGCGTTAAGAATTTCTTTTGCTATACATTGGTTAAAATATTGCTCCTTATTCTTAAAAATTGAACTAGTAATCGGCAAAAAAGGAAAAACAAATTTTCATTTTTATCTTCAAATCATGTAGAAACCGTCCAATTTGTATGGCGAGCCGTCTTTTCTGGACTTTAATTTAATGACCTAATCAACGTTTTTACAATAGAATTTTCAATAGAAGTGATCGTTGAACTTTGAGTAATCAGAAAAGCTGTTTCCATCTCTTTATATTCCTCTGGTTTTACCTTATTTTATAAGATTTCCCTTTTTTTCTACAGGTTAAAAAGATATTCCGATTAGAAATGCAAAGAAGTCATTATTTCGAGTCCGTTCCTGTTTCGTCTCAAGTATGAACCAACACTTCACACTTCAACACTAACAGTTTTTGAGAAGAAAAAGGTAAAACATAATTTAGCATAATTCAAGCAAAAATGGCTACTTCATTAATCAGCATTAAATCTTTCAATGATAAAAAAAGAATGTTTTGTTTTCAATTGTTTTTTTTGCAGCTCTGCTATTTGAAATTTGCTTTACTAATTTTATAAAATCTTCAAACATTTTATACCAGAATTTTGACGCATCCCTTTCATCACTGTTTTAGTTTCATTTGCAATGCCCTTGAAGAAGTAGTTAACAGATGAATAACTTGTCCGTCATTGTCAAGTTCCTGGGGAAGCATTATGATGTTGAATGGTTTTTGATCCAATAATATTTGACTTCTAGCGAAATAAAAAGGCTGCGAACATACCATTGTCTCCTGGTATTAACCAAGATCATCATCTTATTATTGAATCCTGGTCAATCACAACCTCGCACGGTTGCTAACCTTCAATTGCATATTGAGTTCCAATAAAAATGAAATGTAAAACCAAGAAAAAATCTTGCAAACAAATCTTTTCAGGTAATGGGCAACATTAATTTTTAGAATCGTGTTATTTGTTTTATTAATAAGAATAGAATGTTAAATTTTAAAGCAGCTGGATTATTTTCATCAAGAGAAATCGAGCACTCGTTGTAAAAAGGTACCATGAATCGTGATGATAAAATTCGAAATTCAAAAAATCAAAAATTTATTAAATCATATTTTGCTAAATGAAATCCTGTAATTCTTTGGAAAAAGGTTGAACAGCTTCTAGATTCCGACAAGAGAGAGAGTGCTGAACTTCCGCTGTATTTACGTTTCTTTTCTCCTTTCGCTTGCCTAACACAGCTTATAAATATTATGCCTTCTTTTCATTCATATTAGATTCGCTTTGGAACTTTAATCTTTGGTCAGAGACAATGCTTTAAGTTTACCTGCTGTAAGTATTTTCACTGCTATCTCTTTTCTATATATTTTGGTTTAAAGGTTTTGCTGACTCAGCTAGTATCGTAACATGTGCTGCAAAAAATCATTGATCCAAATAGTGTGTGATCGTGCCAACGAAGCCCATAAATAAACCATATTATATTCAGGTAAATTTCTCTACTGAGCCGTTTATGACATTCCCGAACCTTAGATAACAAAAACGCCTTACCAATCAGGTTTGTTTGTTTGGTCCTGGCAATGATATGTTTTTCAAAAAAACTAATCACAGGAATTCGTTTGATCGCGCGATCTTAATGCAAAATTGACTCTTTGAGAGAAGAATTAGCCTTTCATGAATAAATGGAGAACTGAAAACCTCATATTTTAGTTAATACATCGGTTTTTCAGTTCCTCTTAAAGATTATTAAAAGTTTAATCTATTTTGTTTTTTTCACTCCCAGACTCGTCAATATGGCCAATATGATCAATGCAAGCGATGATGAGCCATTGTTTATGTACGGCCCTATTGTAAGTTGGGTAAGTTTAGATGAATGGTTTCCAGGAATAGTCCATTGGCGATATTTTTCTTTCCTCTAAACCAAAATTTACAGTCCCTCTTGTTAATCCTCCTATCATTTTGAGCTTTGCCAACTGAACTATTGTCGGCAAACAGATCTGGTATCTGTTTTCATCCTTATTGTATTATCGCCATTTGAGATTTTTCAAATGTTCGGTAGAAAATAATATAATAAATATAATATTTATGACGTTTATGACGTTACCATGATAAAAGGATTTTAATAAGCAGATTTTTGTACTTCACCCCTTGCATAAAATGTAATGGAAAGAATTGACCTATTCAACGAAAGTATTTTGTAATTTTCAGGTAAATCTTGCTATATCTTGGATGATGTGACTTTGGTATGATCTTTGGTATGATGGCTGACTCGTATGCAAGCAATTCGTATTTTGGTATATTTTTCCTTTATTCTACAATATCACGTCAATTCTTTCATCATTGATCCGTTTCTTTAGGGACCGGTCCTAAAAGTTTACCTTTTCCTTTGGTTCACTAGAGAAAAGATCATTTTTCATATTACAAGCGGAGAGAAAGAACAGTTAATTGTTAGCTCTCTCTGTTATACTATGTGGTGAAGTGTATTTTCTTGCCTGATCGAGGATGGTTCTAAAACTATCTCCAGATGTGGAAGCGGTGAGAAGTGTTAACTGTACGTATGACATGTTATACTCTGCTTTTCTCGAGTGCTAGATGATTTTCCTCCTTGAAGTGCTATCACGGTGGTTGGTGCAACTTTGTAATAATTCCAAATGGTTCTTCTATAGCTTCATACTTTTTGTAAGTTTGCAATTGAAATGAACGACTTCGATTCTTTTCTTGTTAATTTGTTTTCGTAACAACTCGAAGAAAAACGTTGAGCGATGTTAAGGTTTATTTTATCCTAAGTAAAAAGGACTTAACATTCAGGATATGCACAGTTTCCTTCCGAAAATATTCATGGTTGTAGTTTGGATTATTTCTATTGGTAAAGCTCTTAAGTCAAAAAGCAGGCTGACTGTAAACCTTAAAACCCAAATACTTTAAAGAACATTCTCAGTACTTCACTCACTTTAGCAAAATGCCTAATTTGTCTAATAATTAAAATCCGCGGTTTGTGGAAAAAGTTTATCAAAAAACACGTGTTTTGCATTTATCCTTATTACACAATCAAAGTGAAATCATGAAGTTTTTCCAAATGAAACTTCAGCATTTTGTTCGGAATAAGGGTTTGTAGAACAGTCAATTTTAAGAATCTTTTCCTTTTCCTGTGGCTCTCTGCGTTATTCAATTCTCTTTTGGAGTATTTCGACTTTATCCAATCAAACTTGGAGACCTTTTCTATTGTATATAATCAGATTTATCCGCCGTGATCTTGATCTTGATTGATCTTCTTTGCTTTAATGAAACAAGCTATTACTTATTACTCGTACATCATCTTAAACTTGGCACATACATTCCCATTTCAATTATTTGAAAATAATTGACCACAATAAATGCTCTTTCCTGACAATGACTCCACAAGGAGTGATACTCTTCTTCTTCATTTTTCACATTCACTTTTTTGATTCTTTTTCAATAATCCTCACGAGTAGAAAAGTGCAGTTTATACTCATTACACTTCTAGTGCTTATATGTATGTACTTCAATCGTTTTTACCCAAATCATTTAGATCTTCTCTCTTGTCTCGTTGATTTTTCCTTTTTTGCTTTGGAGATATCGGTTTCCGGAGAAAACATGAATTATTTGAAAGAAAATTAAATTCTATTTACAAATAAATTTCACTTCAAAATCCTTACCAACACAATATTGGTTTTTTGAAACGTGTATTTGTCGGTACCAATTGATATATTAAAGGTTATAGAAGCAAAAGCACGTGGAAATCGTTATTAAAAGTATACCCTTTTGAACAAATGCCACATTACAAATGCTAGTTGGTTTAAACGCAGCCACTGCTTAATTTACTGCATGCCTAATCTTACACCATTTGTAATCACGATAAAGATAAGATGTACAATTTCAAACCGTTTTTGACTGTGCGTTGTCGAAACGGCTAGACAAGGAGTTGATTTTCTTCTTCTTCATTCCTAATCTTCATTTTTGGACCTACCTACCTTTAATTTGACCGTTGTCCGTTCGTCTGTTACAAGCTTTTCTCAGGATTGGCTCATTAGTTTTTTTTTATTGTTTGCTCAATGATACAAAATAGCAATGCCTGAAAAGTGACGGAGCCCGATTTTTGAAAAAAAATTTTGGGCGGCAAATTTCTGCAAATTTGGGCCAAAAACTACCTTAAAATGAGGTTTTTTGGACTTTGTGCAAAATTGCTTCATTAGTTTTTCCTGATTTTTGGCAGAAAGCTAGAGTGCAAGGTACCATAAAATGTGGCTGAAGTAACTTTTCTCGGAAAATTTTTTTTCGTCGTCAAATACGGATTTTCGCAAATTTGGGCCAAAAACTACCTAAAATAAGGTTTTTTGGACTTGGTGCAAAATTGCTTCATTAGTTTTTCTGATTTTTGGCAGAAAGCTAGAGTGCAAGGTACCCTAAAATGTGGCGGAGTAACTTTTCTCGGAAAATTTTTTTTCGTCGTAAAATACGGATTTTCGTTTTTTGGGGAAATTCCCTTTTACCATTTTCCTGTTAGCAGCTTTTCTCGGGATTGGCTCATTAGTTTTTTTTGATTTTTTGCACAATGATACAAAATAGCAATGCCTGAAAAGTGACGGAGCCCGATTTTTGAAAAAAAATTTTGGGGGGCAAATTTGGGCCAAAAACTACCTAAAAATAAGGTTTTTTGGACTTTGTGCAAAATTTTTATTGCTTTATTAGTTTTTCCTGATTTTTGGCAGAAAGATAGAGTGCAAGGCACCCTAAAATGTGGCTGAAGTAATTTTTCTCAGGAAATTTTTTTTCGTTGTAAAATACGGATTTTCGCAAGTTTGGGCCAAAAACTACCTAAAAATTATTTTTTTTGGACTTGGTGCAAAATTGCTTCATTAGTTTTTCCTGATTTTATGCATAAAGATGGAGGGCAAGGTTCTCTAAAAAGTGACTGAAGCAGTTTTTTTCGGAAAGTTTTTTTTGGCCGTAAAAATCGGATTTTCTTATTCGGGGAAATTCCCTTATATCATTTTTAGGGTAAAAGAGCATTTCTTGCGATTGGATTGATATTTTTTTCTTATTTTTTGTATAGTGGTAATTTGGGTAGAAAAGTGCCTAATGTTTGTTTTTTTTAGACTTTTTTGACTAATTTGAGCTCTGATACTCACAGTAATCTATTCAAACTGCTCACTACACTTTCTTATTCCCTTGCTATTTGTCCTATTTTTTTCTGATTTTGATCGACAGGTAGGTCCATTCAGCATGTTGCTTGCTGATTCTTTTTCAATAGTCTTCCTGAGCAGAAAATCTGATTCAATTCAAAAGATTTTTACTCTTTGTAAATTTACTGTCGAAATAGACTTCAATTGCTTGTACTCTCGGGTACCTAATAGCCGGGGGGGTTTGGAATAAGGGGGGGGGGAATAAAATAATATCCTGGGTGGAAAATTTTTGAAAAAGTGGCTAATACAGCAGAATTAGGACAAAAGAGGGAACTTTCAAAAACATTTTCCCAAAAATTAATAAGCGGGGCGGGGGGGTTGGAATAAGAATGTCCTGGGTGAAAAATTTCCGAAAAATTAATTAGCGGGGGGGGGGGGGGGACGGTTATTAGGTACCCAAGAGTACTTATGCCACTTTAAAATCTTCTCACTTTTGTCTCTTCACTTTTGGCTTTGAGGATTTCGGTATGTGGAGAAAAATGTAGTCCGTTTATCATTTGATTTGAAAATTAACATTTTTAGGCAATTGAGAAATATATTGATAATTTTGGATATCCTACTGTTTTTTCAGAATTTAAAGTTGGTGTTGAGAATCCTTATTTTACTACTTTCACTTTACTTCATTGGATATTTGTGAGGTATTTAGTGGCTTCTTGGCTATATCATGACTATTTTTGGGACCACTTTGATTTCTCATTGGATCCAGAAATTTTAAGATTGTAAGTCTTAAGTTTAGTGTTTAAACTCTACCTTCCAGAAGTCAATTAAAGTAATTAAAATCCTTTGTAGTGTTCAAAGTATTGCAGGGAAATTCCCTTTCATCAAATGTTATGTAATTCATTGTACAAAAAAATTACTACAACCTGCCTTCAAAAGTTGAAAGGTGAGCTAAAATCAAAACAATCTTATAGAAGTATAAAGTAGAGACTAATAAAGTTAAAATAAAATTCTTACCCTCCTCCTGCAAGAGGCTGGCCAAATCGAAAGACTTACCCATCAAATGTAAGCAATGTTTTTCCTTGAAAAATACGTGGAAAATTATCATGATATAAACAAGGTTTTCATTAACCCTTAAGCAAAGTTTTCGACACTGAAGCTAGTTGACTTGAAACGGTTATTTTGGCCTTCGAAGAAACCCTTTTTACTGATACGATCAGGTTATAAGCAACTAGACTTATAAAACCTTAAATACTCGAAAAAGGATTCTCGGTACATCACTCACTTTGGCAAGCTGCCTAACCCTAACAGAGAATCAAGAAATTTCTTACCTTTTTCCTTAATGAGGCTGACCAACTCGATGTTGATGCCGGTAAGAAACATTTTGTGTTTTTCCTTGAAACAAAACAATGTTTTCGTAAAGTCCTAACTCCTAGGCGACCTAAACGTCTTAAAATCTTCTGGGTTACTAACACCATGGAGGTAATAAAGATAGATGGAGAGTCAATGCCTTTTGTTCTATTCTCATTTATCATCGGAAGCAAACAGCTGTTTGGTTGCTTTGGGAATAAGATGATTAATTTTGGGTATACTCGTGGGAATATTTAAGTTCATAAAAAACTGAATAAAAAGATGTTGGATTTTTAACAACTCTATTGTGAGATAATAACTTTGTTGATCAAAATGAGAAAAAGCTTGCCGGAACAAGCACAAA